>NW_015641014.1:2846632-2855919 GCF_001515625.1 Sinocyclocheilus rhinocerous
ACTCCAAAGACAAGACTTAAAACATGACTTGACTTAAAAAAACAAGAAATGAATCCAAAAAACAAGACTTAAAACATGACTTGACGTCAAAAACAGGAAATGACTCCAAACACAAGACTTAAAACATAACTTGACTTTAAAAAAAAACAAGAAATGAATCCAAAAACAAGACTTAAAACATGACTTGACTTAAAAAAACAAGAAATGAATCCAAAAAACAAGACTTAAAACAAGAAAGACTTGACAAAACAAGAAATGACTCCAAACACCAGACTTAAAACAAGACTTGACTTCAAAAACAAGAAATTACTCCAAAGACAAGACT
This sequence comes from Sinocyclocheilus rhinocerous, assembly GCF_001515625.1. Classification (NCBI taxonomy): domain Eukaryota; kingdom Metazoa; phylum Chordata; class Actinopteri; order Cypriniformes; family Cyprinidae; genus Sinocyclocheilus; species Sinocyclocheilus rhinocerous. Next base: position 2,846,958 of record NW_015641014.1, read on the forward strand.
TAAAACATGACTTCAAAAACAAGAAATGAATCCAAACACAAGACTTAAAAAAAGACTTGACTTCAAAAACAAGAAATTACTCCAAAGACAAGACTTAAAACATGACTTCAAAAACAAGAAATGAATCCAAACACAAGACTTAAAACAAGACTTGACTTAAAAAACAAGAAATGACTCCAAAGACAAGACTTAAAACATGACTTGAAAAACAAGAAATGAATCCAAACACAAGACTTAAAACAAGACTTGACTTAAAAAACAAGAAATGACTCCAAAGACAAGACTTAAAACATGACTTGAAAAACAAGAAATGAATCCAAACACAAGACTTAAAAGCAAGACTTGACTTCAAAAACAAGAAATTACTCCAAAGACAAGACTTAAAACATGACTTCAAAAACAAGAAATGAATCCAAACACAAGACTTAAAAGCAAGACTTGACTTCAAAAACAAGAAATTACTCCAAAGACAAGACTTAAAACATGACTTCAAAAACAAGAAATGAATCCAAACACAAGACTTAAAACAAGACTTGACTTAAAAAACAAGAAATGACTCCAAAGACAAGACTTAAAACATGACTTGACTTAAAAAAAACAAGAAATTAATCCAAACACAAGACTTAAAACAAGACTTGACTTCTGACTCAAAAAACAAAAAAACAAACAAGAATTGACTCCAAAAGCAAAACTAAAAACAAGACTTGAAGAAACAATTTTACTCCAAAAGCAAGACTAAAAAAACTAATTTTTACCCCCCCCCCAACACAACTTGAGTCCAAAAGAAAGACTAAAAGCAAATCCTAAATGCAAAACAACACTCAACTCCAAAACTAGACTCACAAAACATAGGCTTACAAAACATGACTTCAAAAACAAGACTTCAAAACATAGCTTGACTCTAAAAACATGACTTAACTCCAAAAGAATGACATAAAAACAAATATTGACTCTAAAAGCATATCTGTCAGGAAAGCTGGCAGAGCTTGACTGAGAGTCATCTTTATGTATAGCATTCTTGCATATCAGTCTGTCAGTGCACGTCTATGTGTGAGTTTCTGAGATAAGATCACTACAAAAAATACAGACATATTGTATATCTATAGCTGAGTAAACACACAACAGCGTAATCAAACTAACTCTTTCTCTCAAGCGGGCCAACAGTTGCTTGTGGCAAACTGACTGTAGGAGTCGACTCCCACATCTAATTCAGTTCTTCTGCTTTCTAAAGCAATAAAGCCCCCAGACAGTGTTTTGAATGTCATATGGCAAGCCAAGCATGTTTCCTCTGTAACATAAGCACTAAAACGAGTCTTGCAATGCAGACGAACTGTGCAGTATGTACACTTGGTTGAGCTAACATATGAGATCTGTATATACTGATAAAGAAAGTACATGCTTCAGCAGAACAAATGCTGGAACCAATGACTCTCTTGTATCAAATAAAGCATTAAAATTCTTAATCATGATTCAGCACACACTCGCACATCTTTTCACAGCTAGTCTAGACTGCCTACAACAAACACTGAGTCATACTGCTGAATCACTGTCTGGTTATACAGTCTATGGTGTCTAAGCCTCTGCGTGAATCCAGGCTGGATGATTATGCTAAGGAGGTGTGCAATATCTGAAGATCTGGTTGCATTCCCATTCAACTCAATGGGCTTTAGTCAGTCAATGGAGAAAGATGCTCTCTGCAGCCATAGTTACAGGATCAACCAGCAGGTGGGCTAATGCTAAAAATCTTGATCTCTTAAGGTCATGACACACAAAACTGACCATTAAAATCTAGAAGTGACGAAAGCCAACTGTGTTGTGCCTGGGCTAAAAAAGTCGCACTTGAACACACCGCAAAGACTACAGCAAAACAAAATGTTTTGCATCTGCATAAGAGGAATAAAGGGATAGTTCACCCAAAAATGAAAATTCTGTATTAATTACTCACCCTCATGTCGTTTCAAACTCCTAAGACCTTCGTTCATCTTCTGAACACAAATTACAATATTTTTGATGAAATCCAAGAGCTTTCTGACCCTGCATAGACAGCAACACAATTACCACGTTCAAGGCCCAGGAAGGTAGTAAAGACACCGTTAAAATAGTCCATGTGGTCGGCGCCGATAGCCTTGTGGGCAGCGTGCCAACATACAGCGCCATTGCGCTATGGGCGTCCCGAGTTCGAATCCCAGCTCGAGGACCTTTCCTGATCCTGCCCCGCCCCCCCTCTCCCACTTTGCTTCCTGTCAACTCTAAACTGTCCTGTCATCATAAAGTCAAAAATGTTCCGAAGATGAACAAAGCTCTTACGGGTTTGGAACAACATGAGGGTAAGTAATTAATGACAGATTTTTGGGTGAACTATCCCTATAACTGTATATATCAGCAGGTGGCAATAGTCTATATTCGTTATTCAAAAAGAGAAACCCGAAATCAGGACTGCGGAACTAAAAACCGTAAACAAAGCAGCATTTGCTTACCATTTTGAATATGAATTAGATGCTCGGGTAAGATGGCGTAAAATTAGAACAGGTGTGTCTGCTTGACATTGTAATTTTCTCGCTTTCAACACGCTTTTTTTTCTCGTGAACTGATTCGCTAAGCAGAACAGCCAATTAGAGTGATCTATCTCACCGACTGCCCACTGCCGATTCAACATGCGAAATCAGCCAAAAAGCAGTTGCGACTAGTGCCGACATTGCGCAACACACCACAAAAAGTGGATTGACAGATGCTCAACAACGGACCAATGTTCGCTGATGACTGACTGTTGGCTTGTGTCAGCCTTTAGCTGTTACCGTTAACTTTCCCAGGGCATAAGTTACAACTTGGCCTTGCTGCTGCGATGTGTACGGGCAATAAGTTACAACTTACACACTACTAAATATTTTCTTTTCAATGCACTTTTAAATTTAGTTGAAACATATATACAAATAAATATTTATGGAAGCCTCAGACCAGGATTAATGTTTGGCATAAAATTGCAGATTGACTGAAATGCATCAATAAGCTCATGTTTCACCTAATAAACTTCAATCCTTTAGACATATGATAATGCTGACATTTACACTTATTTACATTTTAAAAGAGAGAACATGTGAATAAATGACTTGCAGATCTTCAACACAAACCCGATCTAAACAGCAAACCTCTTGTGTGCATCACTCCATGTTGTCCATGCCAAATAAAATCAATCATAATAAATAAATGCCATTGTTTTCCTTTTTTTGTTTTTATTGCTCCTTATTAATTTCAAATTGGCTTTCTTAATGTCACTTACATATAAAAAGACATGTTATTTTATGATTAGCCAATTATCATATTTCAATGGAAAACATTATTTTTTACCATTAGTTATGTGAAGAACTCTTGAATTTCAAGGCTGCTGTTGAATCATTAAAGGTATTGAATGTATTTATGGAGAGGTTACAAGCTAAGTTACACTCTGCCTTAAGAACTAACAGTGCAACTAAATTAAGTACAGAGTTACAAACTAGCTAATAGTTACTAAGCCCTTAGTGTGGACTTTACTTGAAGTAAGAAAAGCTTACTGTATGAACGGTTGGTCCAACCCAACATTAAATTTCAGCTACAGCTGTTGCCAATGACACTGACAGACAAGATCCTTCAGTCTTCACTCTGACTGACATTGTCTAGAGCCCAAAACCCGCCTTGGGGAGCTTCATCAGTGGATGGATATTTTGGGAGGTCTGTTGATGTTACTGGTCTAAAACTGACCTCTCACCACCTAGAGGCTATCTGAACCCCTGAAACAAGTAAGGAGGATTATTACATACTCATGTTGACAGAACCAGACACTGACATTATTTGGGAATAATAATCATCCCTAAATGGTCTCAGGAGATTTGCAGGGGAGAGTTTCATCTAAGACTACTTCTGCAAGGAAAAACGTTTTTTTTTAAAAAAGAAATGCAAGTATAAACACCTTAAAGAAAATGGGTTTCATTATGCTTTCATTTGTAGGTAATGTTCACAAAGCCAATAAAAGACTAATAATAAATGTCTAATGCCTTCTCTGTAACCACATTTCTAGGAAATGACATCACTGGCCAGATTAAAATGCAATTCTAATTTAATTCCAGTATAATACAATCACATATGTCTGACATACATTCGATAGTAGGAACTTTCACTTGCAACACCCATTATATTAAAGAAGTGGTCATATATAAAAAAAAAATAAAAAAAATAGGCTAAATTATATTATTCCTCCTTTATCATTTTAGTCAATTTTGCAATTTAGTTTTAAACGATTTAAAAATAATTTTACACAATTTTGAGAAATGTTTCAGTATGTTTTTCATGTTAGACCCCTTTAACAAAAATGGTCACATGCATGAAACTTGGGTTCCTCTGTGCTAATTAACATCATACTGTGAGGTCAAATGTGAGCGTTATCGGATTGAACCACATGACTCCAGCAGGTGACGGCACAATAAACACACTGAAATCATCTCACACGCCACTGATTCACCTTGATGAGATTACAAGTGACATTTCAATTTTCAGTGTCTGCAGGAGAAAAATGGGAATAATAGCGGTCTTAGAAATGGAATATAAGAGGGAAAAAACCCACAACAATTGGCATCCTTAATATAAGTGCACAACACAAAGTTGCCAATATCATGCTAGGTTGTAGTTAAGAAATGTTTTACAGAGGTCATAACAGGAGGAAGCAAATTTTCCCTGATCTTTGAGCAATATCATCTATTTGTGTACAATGTAATCATACTGTAACTTTCACAAAAACAATCCAGTCCAAAAAGACTATCCATTGGATCTATTTCTTAATGGCACTGTAACAAAAAACCCAGCCGGGTCGAAGAAAGGTTGAGCTAAAATGATCATGAAAAGCAGTCAAATAAAATAACAAACAAACAAACAGACAGACAGACGCCATTACTTCCAGACTTTACGTTCTTTGCATCCATAAACATATATTGCTAAATGGCTGGGCAAATGAGTGTGATCTGAGTCATCTTTCTATTCAACACTACACAACACTCTTAAAGGCCACCCGCCTTTCACCGAGAGCGAGAAAGCTCATCTAGGCTTGATGAATTCCTCCTCCTTGTCATATCGCCCCGATACTGGAACACTTGGAGGTAAGATTGTCACGCAGTCTGTGACAGACAGATCGTTAACGGCTAGTCTTTGGTAATACAGTGCATCGGGCAGGACATCCAAACGCTCGCCTATCATTAATCGACCTCAAATATGGCTTATCATCTGAAATGTGTAAGAATTCACAACTTTACATGGCCGCTCAATCTAATGTTAACCTAGAAAAATATGCGCTGTTCAGGTGTCTGTGTTGAGTGTATAAGCACGCTCACTGCAGGACAGATGAAGGCGCCGGAGTGCTCACTTGCTCTTAAAATAGGTTACTCTGTCATTTTTGTTCATACAGATAAGAGTAATACATAAGACTCTACATTTATTTGTGTGCACTCACAATAACAACAAAACATTGTGCTTTTGTAAAATAATGGAAGCAAACAGGATGGGCTTTCTGCCGTCTCGGTCTCTGTGAACTTGAGCACGAAACTCCGTGTATATCTTTGCCTTACAGACATTAAAAATATGTCTATAAAGAGTGAAATATCTACTTTCAAATGAACTAATTAAAATGGAAAACAAATATTCTCAGATTATGTAATCCGTATGAAACATGCGTACAGGTGCATCACTACTGCGGAGATGATGAGTCAGTGTCGCCGAGTTCATCTCTTGACTTAAGCCGAAAACAAAGAAAGCACTAGTTTATCAAATTATTAAAATGTTAATGCAGTCTCCATACTGTTTTCCCTGGCACACTCATAATCATTACTTCTGCTGGTGCGTTGTGGCAGGCTTTATGTATGTGCTTGAGCGCTTATTAGGCTATGTAAGGCAATTAAAGGCTCATTATAATGATTTAAATGGTTTATTAATAAACGTGCGATTAGTCGACTAATGCTTAAAATGAACGACTACTAGTCGACCAGAAAAATCCTTAGTCGAGGGCAGCCCTAGTGTCTATGTGTTGACTGGAATAACCAATCCGCACAATCCAGTTTCTTCTAGGCTGTGTATTATTCAGCTTCTAGTTAGTACACTGACAAGGGAGGGAATTTCTAGAGCTGTCCAATGGTCAAAATTATTTGCTTGTTTCCTAGTAATTCCCAGAATGCACCTTAAACAGTAAACATCAACTATATCCACTAGCAGAAATGTTTTTCAGTCTTATTAGAGAAGAAATTGTTGAAGTCAGTCATTATTTTTATTTTCTTTGAGTAAAAAAAAAAAAGTTATCCTCGTAGCTTCATAACATTATCGTTGAACCACTGATGTCACATGGACTATTTTAACGATGTCCTTACTACCTTTCTGGGCCTTAAAAGTGTCAGTTGCGTTGCTGTCTATGCAGGGTCAGAAAGCTCTTGGATTTCATAAAAAATATCTTAATTTGTGTTCTGAAGATGAACGAAGGTCTTACGGGTTTGGAACGACATGAGGGTGAGCAATTAATGACAGAATCTTCATTTTTGTGTAAACTATCCTTTTACTGTAAGTGTCTTGAGGACGAGTGCAAATGTAAATGTATGAAGACAAAGCCTTATTTTTCCAGTCTTTAAAAGGGATTTTATCTCAAGTTGTCGCTCATCTCCAATGTGTACTGAAGGGAAAAAAATGTTGCAAACTTCATACAGAAATCACAAATTTTATTTTAACAGTTTTGATTAATGAAAACTTGCAAGACCTGCATATTTTATAATGGCACTGAAATTTATAACAGCTAAATCAAAGATTCATGTTGCAGGTATATGAGTTGTCAGTGTCCCAATCTTCAGTAGATCAAGGCTTTTGCTAGTGTCCAAATTCATGACATAAGGTGCATGATTTTTGGAAAATTCTATGAATATTTGCAGTCAAAATCTAGTTATTTCAATAGGAATCAATGCAATTAGGAATTCGCTAATTTGCTGCTTGACCAACAGAAAGCTGCTTGGTTTAAAAGTATGCAGCTTTTCATTCATAAATACACCATTAAAAAAAACATACAATAAACCTGTTTCTCCTGCAAAAAAAAAAACGCTGACATTTCTCTAATGTGACTGCATCTATAGAAAAGTAGGGAGCACAATGAGACACATTCCTAAACAACACAAGCAGAAAACCTCCACAAATGCGATTCTAGATGACTGCGATTCCAATTATTACATTTCCGAGCTCACTGTCCACTTAATAAATATTACAGCTTTGACATGCTAGTCAGTTCAGGTCAGATGCATCATAAGTACAGATACACTATGGACTCAAAGGGACCCAGAGATTTATTTAACATTACACAAACACTGCAGCCAGTGATGACCGCTTCACATTTCTGTGTCTCATACATAAAGAGTGTTATTCTGGGTTCAGCAGTGTGACAGAGCCACATCTGCACTTCAGAGCTGCGCAGCTGGCATATTTCAATGTGTCTGCAGTGTCAAAACAAGTCACTACACTAATGGGGAGCTGATGAGATAAGAGCGATTTCATGCTCAAGGTTTGAAGATAAAAAGCAAGTGTGAGATGCTCCCAGCAGATGGTAGTCAGCGCACTATAGAATGAAAATAGAGCAGTGACCTTAAAAAGATTAAAGAGATTGGCACATTGTGTACATGTCTAAATAAAAAAATGACTGTATAGAAAACACTTTTAATTAAGATAACTGAACATGCTGTTAACCTAAACCTACAGTGACATTCATATATACGCTATTTTTAAGACATGTAGGAAAATTTTGAAAGAAAAAAAACATTCTATATAAAGGTGTAATCTATTTAAAAAAAGTTTACTGGCACCTGGACTTGCATCTGTTTATTTAAAAAAAAAAAAAAAAACTCCTAACCACCAGGGGGAGCCCTTACCAGACTCTAATGTGTGGTTTCACCATTTTTCCACTTCAGAGTAAAAAATACAACTGTTGATGGTGGAATAAAATTAATAAATAAGAAACACATCTCACATTGTTAGATATAAAGTGACATTTACAAGATAATTATCAGAAAAATACAATTATCAGAAATAATGCAACAACTAAACTATGTCACTGACAGATATAAAGCTGTCTATCTTCATGTAGTTGTTTCTGACATTTATTTTTTTATTTATGGTATATTACTGGATATGATATTGGATTTTTGACTTTTTTTCTTCTTCTTTTTTTTTACCTTTCATGACCCTGTTTGAGGATTTATCTTTGGATTTGCTAACCTTACCTTCCAGTTTACCTTACTTTAAAAAGTTTTAACTTTTTACTTTTTAAAGAGTTGGTAATATTTATTTATTTATTATGTTTTGAAAGTCTCAGGTTGGTAAGTTTTTTTTTTTTTTTTTTTGAAAGTTCACTTGATCAAAAAATACAGTACAACAACAGAAACATTGTGAAATATTATTACAATTTCAATTCAATTTTCAATTTTCAGAATTATTACTCGTAGTCTTCAGTGTCACATGATCCTTCAGAAATCATTCTGATATGCTGATTTACTACTGTTGAAAACAGTTGTGGCTTAATATTTTTATGGAAACCGTGATATGTTTTTCCTTTTCATAATTCTTTGATGAATGGAAAGTTCACAAGAACAGCATTTATTTGAAATTTGATTGTAACATTATAAATGTCTTTCCTGTCACCTTTGATTAATTTAATGTGTCCTTGCTGAATAAAAGTATTAAAGGGGTCATGCGATTTCATTTTTTCCTTTCTCTTTAGAGTGTTACAAGTTCTTTGAAATCTTACTGGCCCCAACCTTTTTGAGCAGTAGTGTGTGTGTGTGTGTGTGTGTGTATTAGGGCTGCACGATAAATCGCATGCGATATTTAACGCACATCTTGTCAGTAAAGCCATTCTGTAATCAGCGGTAAATCTCCATCACCTGCGGGCTTTCACATGGAGCAGCATTAACTACATACA
>NW_015641014.1:2856018-2875960 GCF_001515625.1 Sinocyclocheilus rhinocerous
AAGATGCGCGTTAAATATCGCATGCGATTTATCGTGCAGCCCTAGTGTGTATATAACACCAGTATATATCATGTTAAATGTTTTTATTTGTATTATTGTGATCACCATACTCACTGTGGTCTGGAGGCCTCGGCTTGATCCGTCTGGAGCTTCTCTCCTCCCTCCACCTCCATAGTGCAGTACACGATCCGATTAGGAGCAACCGATTTCAGCCCCTGCACCTCAATGATCACAATCTGAGTGATAGAAACAAGACCACATGATTAGACTTCACATGACAGTTGAAACACAACCAAAGAGCACCGATTTAGATTTCTTATTTTTGTGCTTTTTGGCAACTAGCTGTTTATACAACCCACTCACTAAAAATGTAATTTTGAAAATTCCTAGTTCAAACACTTTACTCGTGTGGAATTAATGTTTTTATTGAACCATTCAAATGCTTTGTAGCTGTAATCATCACAACCATCACAACCAGCAAGGTGATGGTGAATTGTAAAGCAAAGATGGCGTCTTTGGCATCAAATATCTACCTCCAAAGAAAACGACAGCACTACGTCAGATTTGGAGAGAGGCATGTCGTTCTCATCGCCGATGTCCAGGAAGCTGTTCATAGGTGTGAGTTTGGGCTTGATTTTGGGCTTGAAGTCTTTGGCCACAGGTTGGCTCTCCAGGTTCGCCATCAGCAGGTTAACGGACGACCTGAGCTCCTCCACGTACATCATCTCCATGTCTTTGGAAATAAACTTTGGAAACTTCCTCTCCTATTGGACGCAGCAGGAAACAGGATGAACACTGTGACTTTAAGGCACTCGTACAGTTGATTCAACCTTACAATTAGTCAAAAATGTATTACATAAAAGATTAAAAATTAATATTTGGGGGGAATTTTTGTTGTTGTTGTTTATTTAATATTAATTTATATTATTTATAATTTACTCATGCAATATGACTGAATAATCAACAATACACTAAAAATTATTTAGTTTTATTTATTTAGTTAGTTTTTTAAATGTTTTATATTTTATATTATTTAATATTAACTCAATAATGGCTCTGAATAATTCACTGACTGAGTCCACAATGTAACTGACTTAGTTCACAATGTGTTAAATAAATGGCATAACTAATAATATTTTGGGGAAAAAAATGCAATTTGTTATAACATATATTTTTATTCTTATTTATTAGTTTACTTGATTTTAAGTTCAAAGTTTTTCAAATTTACTTAACAGCTCTGAAAGAGTCCACAATATGACTGGCTTAATACACAATATGCTAAAAATAGTTGTTTTTTTAAAAAAATGTTTTTTTAACTAAATTTATTTATTTATTGAATTATTTACTTCATAATGGCTCTGAATGATTCACTGACTTAGTCCACAAAATGCTAAAAAAAAATAGCATAACTAATAATATAAGCTAAAAAAAAAGTAGACAAACCAATAATAAATGTAAATATATGTATGTATATATGTAATGTATGTATTAGGGATGCACCGATACCACTTTTTCCAGTACTCGCCCGATACCGATACTTTTATTTTTGGTACTTGCCGATACCGATGCCGATACCTATATTTTTATTACATTTGTAATTTTTTTAAATATTGGGTACAGAAACCAAAAGGGTATGTATAATGTTAGTTGCAAAATATTGTAATGTTTTTTGTTGTTGCTGTTATTTTATATTATTTACACTGTAATGGATCTGAGTCTGATTCAGAACTGTTAGCTCACCAGCGAGTTCGAGACTTTTGCTAATCTTTTTGATGAACTCATTAAAAAGAACTGATTTGTAAGAGCAATTTGTCTGCAACTTGTATGTGAAGAAAACACTGATATGCACTCATTTGGTAACACACTTAGTCCACCCTTAAATCTGTAAGAAAAACAAACTTGTCTTATTTGATTCCATTTTTATCAGCAATTTATAGGTATTTTAACCCTAAAGAGAGAAACAGCTGAAGTTTTCTTACTCTGGCTATTTTCTCGGCCAGCTGCAGTCGCCCGTCCAGCTCTCTGCGGATCTGCGCCGCCTGCTCGTCCACATTGTCCAGCTGCACGGAGAACAGAAGACAAAGCTTATTTATTTGACATGGCTTACTAAACCCATTACCCACAGTTAGATCTAGATAGATCAAAGCAGACCGCGGTGAAAAGACGGGCAAGATGGGCTTAATAACTACCATGATTAGTCATGTAATCTCTTTTGAGCCTCGTGAAGCATCGGTGGTACTGGGACGGGCCATACCGAGGAGATATGAGATCATAAAAACGTTTAATGTCTTTATCTGTTCACTAAGCGGCTCTGGCATGCCCTCAAATGAAGCGGTTTTGGAGTGTGAAACACTCACATACACACACACACACACAAACACACCCACACAGCACTGCTGGCATGTTGTCAACACAGGGTTTCCTCTTCATGAGTGGGAAATCTCTCTGCACCTCAAACACACACCACCCCCACCGGAGCACTGTTTCCACTTGATAAGCTCTTCTCCCTTCGGCAGCAGTAGGATGGACTCCGCTCCCATTTCACGCTGCACTATTGCTGCACCATACTAGCTCACTCAAAGTTTTCTTCTTTTTTTTTTTTTTTATAAATTAAGTGGTACTCATAATTTGTGATTTGAACAAACCCCTGACCCTCAAAATTACGTAACTAGCCCCGCATCTTTTGTGCAACAGATGCAGTATGAATTGTACCTCATTTTGTGGCTTGTTATTAACTCTTTCCCTGCCATTGACAGAATTTTCCAGCTTTCAGTGCTTTCACTGGTGTATGGTAGGGGGCGCTATTATGCATCTTCTAAAAAAAAAAGAAGAAAAAAAAAGTATTGAACGTCTGGATCAAAACACGACAAAAAGCAGCAGAAACAAGCGATTGCATGTAAGCAGATGCATATGTAAAATAACGCAATAAACAGCATGTAAATTAAAACTGCCTAACGTTACTGATTGAAGTGACGATCCAGGAAGTGGTTTAGGACCATGCAAGCTTTGGATGTGTTGATAAATGATAGATTCCATCTATGTTTTGATTATTGTTCTGGATCTTTTTTACAAAAACGCGATTTTCTCAGCTTTTTGTTAAAAATTTTGCTTTTTTTACATTTTTATAAAACTGTAAAAGTGTTGATAAAAAAAATATTGCATGAAGCTAGAATAAAACGCTTTTTTTATTGAGGTCATGAACTGAGAAACTAAAAACCCTTTAAGAGGTCATTGTACTATAAAAACATCAAAACTTTCTTGTTAGTCTAAAAACAGCTTATATTGAAGCAAATCTGCCAAAACGACAGCTTGTGGAATGCACCACTCTATGATGTAATAGTGTGGCTAAACACCACCTCCGCAGAAGATGATCGCCTGCTTCTACATCGCTGCCTGTTTAGCCCCGCCCAGAAATTCGCTCATGTAGTTTACGAGAGAGCCGAACGCGCAGGTCTACGCAGAAACCAAAGGATATAGATGCTCCGAACACAACAAGACACCGTGTAGTGCCAAGTTGTAGAAAAAACAGTCTTTGCATTGTCTTCCTTCTGATCCCAACGTTAGGAAAGAGTGAATGAACTTTATTTTTAATGAGGTTCAAGACCGCGTCAGTTCTTTGTTCACTTAATTTTAACGCAGAATTCGTTTGCAAACAAGTCACAATTCGACACAGGATTTTCAAGAAAGTCTGAAGCTAAAAGATGATGCTGTGCTGACCAGTGTTAATTTCGTTGACGAATAATTTTCGTCAACGACATTTTTTTCACCGACGACAACGAGACGATAACGAACTAAAACTCTTTTTGAATGACAAAAACTATGACTAAAATTTATTGACATTTTCGTCAACGAATAAAAACGAGACGAAAATGTTAGGGAGGGACGATTTGGGAAGAGATTCATTCAAAACAATTCTGCTGCGTGGTTCGAAGGTTAGATGCGTACATATGAACCAGCGGGACATAAGCTAAAATACACTTGCTGCACGTCTCATAAAACGTAAAAAAATGTCAATATGTGGGAGTAAGAGAAGAGCAGACATATAGATAAATCTGACGATGCAAGAGAACTCAGTTCGGTCCGGTTTTCTGAGCGCAGACACCAAAGCATACACACACAGAAAGCGCGTCTCACAGCACACAAGTACTCTCTCGCATCGCATGAACGAAGAATTACACTCAAAATGATGTTGAATTGTCCGTTTTGACGAGTATTCATGTAAACACAGTTGATTACGTCTTAAAGGGGTCATATGATGCTATTTTAAAGATCATTATTTTGTGTATTTGGTGTAACAGAATATGTTGACATGCTTTAATGTTCAAAAAACACATTATTTTTCAAATTATTGTAGTTCCTCTATGCCCCGCCTCTCTCAAACGCGTCATTTTCTACAAATCCTCTCCTTCCGATAAACACAATCTGCTCTGACTGGCCAGCTGACCCAGTGCATTGTGATTGACCGAACACCACAAGTACGCATCGGAAATGTAACGCCCATTTCCATAATCGCGAGCTTCAGCTTTCAACATAAATGTAAAGACAGTAAATAATGTCATTAGTTCTACTATCAGTTCAAGCCACGAAAGGGGAACAGAGTCGCGTGACAGACACAGTGATGATGCTCGACACAAGCCGCGACGTAAACAGTAGGGAGAACTGTATCAGTACATTGTATCCATTGCAGCTGTGCATTTGGTTTTAAAGGGACAGCAGTCTAATTTAGTTGCTATTGTCCGAGTCGAACATAAAGGCATGTTGTGTGTCACAGCAGTTAAATCAGTGCCTATCATGATAAAACCTTAATATCAAACCTATATAATGAGTTTGGAAATTTTAGAGAAATGCTTAATAAATTCATTACACTGTAACTAAACCCATTCGATTTTAGCCGACTAAATTTACTGTAGATTTAGTCGACTAAAATCGTATGATATTTAGTCAACTAAAACTAGACTAAAACTAAAAACAATTCAGATGACTAAAATATGACTAAAACTAAATGGCATTTTAGTCAAAAGACTATGACTAAAACTAATTCAAAATTTGCTGTCAAAATTAACACTGGTGCTGACTATATTGGATCAGTCAGTAATGTTACAACTCACAAGTGTGAGTAACTGTTTTTATAACGTGATTACTATTGCTTTGTCTGCATTGTTTAACAGATTGTTTAATGTGTACTGAGTATTTATGCGTTTTTAACCTAAATCACAGCAGCGTCCATCTGTGAATGATGTTGGCTGTCAAACATACACAACTGTTAGCCAATCATAGCAGTGGGTGTTTACTTCTGAATCTACAATCTGCCACGTCTATTCAAACAGTGTTCTGATGAGGGGTTAAAACAGGACAGAAAATAGCTTTTAAATTATGATGTTTTTTGATGTAAAAATCTTGATAACATTATAAGTGGACCTCAGAGAACAGTACAAAATAAAAAAAAATAGAGGCAGTTCAAGACCCCTTTAAAGCAGAAGCTCTGTTCTTTGTTTTGGCATTGCATGTTCAGATATTCATACAACAAAATATTCTGGGTGACATTAAACTTTTATGAAAATGATCAAAAATGCTGGCGGTGGCTGGCAACTTAAAAAAAAAAAAAAAACACTGGCGGGGAAAGAGCTAGGTGTGTCATGGTTTATTGAAGCCATCATACTTATGATATTTACACGGGGGGCAATAAAAATGCCAAATAATCCCACTTATGCTACCCTCAAGTTCTTCTGGGAAGTTTGTACTTACAGGCTCAGAAGTTCTACTTATATCACAAAAAACTAATACTACCCAAAACAAAACACAAGCTCACAAGTAAACAGTCAGCGATTAAATAAAAATAAGAAACAAATTACAAGAAACAGGACAAACTATTATTCTATTGACTTCTTATTAAAGTTACAAAAGTGATTTAGTCAAGACCAGTTAGAGATTGTGTTGTTTGTTTAACAGAATGACAGACAGCAGGAATATTAGGCTACGTTTACACGACAATGGTGTAGTCAAAAACGGAAAAGTTTTTCCCATGCGTTTTAAAAAAGTTTCACGTATACACAACGTTTTCAAAACGATTCGCGTTTACACATATCCACGAAAACAGCCAAAAACGCTGTATTACGTATGCCAGGCCAGTAGTTGGCGCTGTCACCTTGTTAGTAAACAGTACCTGTTGCCGTGTGTATATGATGCGTCTCCGCTGTTGGTTGTAATATTGGTGAAGTAAATCCACACTTTGCTGAAGAAGCATTAGCAAACTCTTGAGCAGCAACAACAGCACCATATACTCCGCCATTGTTGTGTATGTTTGTTCGCGCTTGCCTTTAAAATCAACACGTACTGCGCATGTCTACATACCTAACACGTACTACGCACGCACATGACGTCACTGATTTCACAGATTCCCGTATTGGGTGTTTACACGGAAACGATAACGGTGCCGTTTTCAAAAACTTGCACTCTGAAACCAGTTTTCAAAAATATGCGTTTTCAGTCCCCAAAATGCCGTTGTTGTGTAAACGAACAGTCAAAACGCATAAAAAGTTTCCCGTTTTTGGCTGAAAACTTTGTCGTGTAAACGGCCCCTTAGACTGCTGTCACTTTAAGAGCTGCCCAGATCCAAAATACTGTTACACATGTGTTTTCTTTCTCAGCTGTTTGCTTTCACTTAAGACCTAAATTACTGTGTTTATGAGGATACTTGCACAGATGGGCATTTTGACATACAAGTGTGTGTAACCGTTCAAGGCCTATAAAATGGCCTCTCTGACAGCGCTCAGAAACAGAGTCTCACACACAGAGTGCGCATATAGGGAAATGAGTTCTCTTTCGCTGCTGATTGCGTTTCAACAGATTAAAATCACTTGTATTTAAAGCGCAATGCTTAATGTACTTGGAGTGTGCACCAAGTGCTAGGAAAATAAAAGTACTGGAATGGGACTCGGTATCGACAGATACTCAATATTCAATGACTCGAATCGGATTGGGCACAAAAAACCTGATCGGAACATCCCTAAAATAAAACATATCATCTAAAAAGTTTAATCTTCTGTTTAATCAATCTGCTGTGTAACACAACATTCTATTTGAACTGTTCTGATGCTCTAAATAGCAGAAGAACATGTGAAGACTGAGTGCTGGTGTCCGTAATGAGGCCGGCTAATGTCTGCCATGCTTTACTGAGCAGATCTACTGCTCCCATCACATCAACCTTCATTATCGACTCATTCTATTAACATATGCAAATCCACAAACGCCTCAAAATCTCACAGAAGGAGCATGTGGGAGAAAGCAGAGCAGATGAAGGTCTCTTGTCAGCCCGGCGCTGGTCTGGTCATATGTGGGAGGCCTTAATGATGCAGTTAGCCACGTCTAGGCAGATGGAAAGAGGCCAATCGGTGTGTTAAAGGACATGCACCTCTGAAACACGCAGGAAGTAATGAGAGCATCACAGGGATGAAAACCGCTGGTAAACTCCACTAATAATAGACCTAATGACCCCAGCAACAACAGCAGGTCAAGGTCAGGGTGGGACGTGATCAAAATGATCATGCTTGCGGTTTTCTTCTAAGCTGGAAATTGTGAATAACATCTCTCCTTCACAGCATTGGTCTTCAAATCTGTTCGGTTTGAAGAATATTTTTCATTTCATGAGCAATATGTGCATAAACGGAAAATTAAAAGAACATAGGGAAGCGAATGAAACACGCATTACGATACCGGCCACTAATTAAGAATTAACGGTGCCATCTATTTCAGTTTCTGACAGGTAATTAAGGCTTGTGCAAAAGTAGATAAATCAACAACATTCATAGCTTATTTATAACTAATTAGCATCTAATAACTCTTGTGTTTGCTGTCAGCGTGCTATTTAGACTGTGAGCTATACGTCTGAATGCATGCCGCAAGAACTGTGACATTTAATTAAGATAAGGTTGGGCCTTGTAGTCAGGATCAGGGCCAATCAGATTGTGCTTCAGCTTCACTTGTTGCACTCGTGAATTACAAAAAGTTCTGCTGAAATGAACCATGTTATTCTCACAAGATACATTTAATATCCTAATCATTTGCAAGGTGTGCTAATGTAATTCATTTTCTTAATGATTTGCTCTTAATGGATGGGCAGGAATATTCATTTGAGTTACTATAAACCTTACAGAATACTTTAGTGACAATCTGTGGGGTTCAAAACATTTTTTTTCAGATATTTAAAAAAAATACTTTTGTAAAAATAGCTAAATGAAAATTCAAAAATTGTTGTGTGCATTTATATTCAAAATGCATGATATTAAATATTTTACAAAATATAGTGTAATTAAAATAATTATGATTATAATGATTTACATCAACAACAACAACACAAATATAATAATTATTATTATTTCATAATAATAATTTTGGATTGGATAAACTATTTATATAATATAATAATGATTATGACTGTTATTATTGTTATTATTAAACATTTGTAAAAATTGTGAAATGCAACATTTAAAATATATGACATTAATAATACAAAAGTACAATGCAATAAATTTATTAATTATGATAATAATAATAATAATTTTGGATTAGATAATATAATAATAAAAAAATTTAAAAATAGATTATTTTTGTAATTTTATAATTTTTACTTTTTGTAATTACATATTTAATTTACAATTTTTTAATCAATTTAATTTAAAACCTATGCCAAGATAGGATTAGTGATATATATATAAATATATAATATATAATATAATATAATATATGTTTTACTTATAGTAACTTATTCAGCCTTGTAAGCCCTGGTTAGTGCTGACAAATGTAAGTTTTTCTTGTTTTTATACAGCAAGCTTTGGAAATCTATTATGATTGGCAGTTGGAAAGTTTGAGATGTCATGAATTGCTGGTTTTGACAGTCAGAATGACCACGTCAGCTATTTCCCAGTGTAAGGATAAAAGAAACTCAGATACTTTGATCTTCTGAGACAGACAATACACACACAGTGCATTAACATACAGACATCTGTTTCCGCATCATATTGAGAGAAAATGCGGGAAAACGTCTCTCACATATGCATTGGGTTTTTCAGTAGTGGCTGACAATGATCCGCAGACGGTTGAGTCAGGTAATGCTCACGACTCCGCTGCAGTTGTTGATGTTCCATCACAAAGTGTGGTCTCTGGAAATGTTTCTCCAGATCACTCGGTCTGTCGGGGTGTTTTCAGAAGGGAAAAGGGAAAAAAGTTTTGTTTGTTTTGGTTTTTGTTTATCACATTTTGGCAAATTCAGTGGGGGAGAATGTAATGGGGAAAAGAAACTTGTAATGAATTGTGCCAAAATGATTGTTCGTATTGCAAAATAATTCTAAGATATTAATTGAATAGAATGTATTAAGTGCATCTAAAAGAAAGGGATATGGGGACACCTACAGGTGACTAAGGTAACCTATCAGTGGAGTCGGCCATTTTCTCCTCAGTCGCATGAAAGCTGTTGAGGAGAATGTTATGAGACCGGATGAGCTGTATTTCATGTCTGTTTGGTGTCATTTCATATATTCCAGTAAACGTGATGAGTGAGCTCAGCCTACGTCTCAGTGTTGTCCTTTCCGGATGGGTTAAAAGAAAGAACCAGAAAAGCGGGGTTACACTTACACCAGCACAATGATGCAAACAGTGGCTGAATAAAGAATAAAATTAACTGCCAAAACACGGACAGCAGTGTGGACATGCCACTGAAATATGCAAGCGCTACACCGCAGTGGGTTTGTGCTCATAATGCATTAAAATGGCTTGATTGTGGCTTTCTTTGAGGAGAACATGGTCAAGCACCTCCCCAGAGCCGCACACATATGCACACCAGATTATTTTCTGTTGCCGTGTTACCATCTTGTTCGCTTTACTTTAGCTGCTCTATTTTGGTTAGTTTGGCAACAATTTCTATGACAACAAGCCTTAGAAGCGGCCTAATGAGAGACGTCAGCAGCCTGGAGGAAAGCACGCCACTGTCACGCTCTAATCTTCCCTCAGCTTTCTTTACCCCCCTCATCTAAATTAGCAAACCAATTAAAAGGCAGCCACCTCCAGTCACCAGCTTTATTCTGGAACTGAAAATAATAATAAAAAAAAGTATGGTTGTCTTTCTATACTAAGCTCAGGTGCTTTATTGAATATTCACAGTAAATTAATGATGATTTAGCTGGCCATACAAGATCAAAGAACATTGGAATGATTTTAATTCGCTTTTTATTTGGTCTTTAATACTTGCTTCGTAACAGCATCTCTCATTTAAGCTTTAACAGCAATTGAACAATCAACAAAAGCCAAGTTCTGTGAATCAACTCAAACAGACTCTGACTCTTCACATTATACTGTTATTGACCATAACCATAATGAGAAAATGCAATACTGATATCATGTTAATACTACACACGTGATAATGAATAACCAAACCAGTTCTACAGATGATATTATGGTTATCATAAATTCTTTTGGCCACGATAATTGCCTAGTAAAAATCTGATATCATGGCAGCCCTACTTTGATTCAATGATTCATCTGAATCATCAGTCAGTCATATTGAGACATAAGAATGATAATAATTGGATAAAATGTTTTAAAATAAAATTTAAATCGAATAAAATAAAATAAAAATTTGTTTCATTTATATAGTAAAATTTGTAAAATATGGAAAACAATGCTTAGTTTAATGTCAAATGGACAGAGTTGGTGAATTTGATTCATTTCTGTGAACTGTTTGTGAATCAGTTCACACTGTAATGAATCGATTTAAACTCAATTCATAGTTTAATCTGGATCCCTCAAAATTGTTAAAAAAATGAGTCACCATGTGTCATTTTGATTCATTTCTGTGAATCAGTTTAATTTGTAATGATTCGTTTCAAAACACTGTTAAAGATTCATTTGTCATCATTCAAAACTGAGAAAAAGGAGTCTCGTTTTACATATTAAAATGTTTCAGTAAAAATTTTCTGTAACACTTGAAGTCTTTACATATGTATTAATAATGTATATTGTAATGCTTTATATATTTTCATAAATAACAGTAACCAAATTTAAAATGCATTATATTTGTAGATTTTTTTAATTGGTAGTTTGTCATGTGTTTTAATGCATTTTTTGTGTAACAATTAATACAGTAGTATTATAATGAATATTAAAATGAATGAACTGAGGTTGCAATTATTGTGATCTTACAATCATTATAAGGTGTATTACAAAGCCTAATTAATGCATTACAATACTTCATATATGAAGCATTCAAGTGTTACCAGATCTTATTCAATACTTTGTATTTACAATATACTGTATATATTGATGCATATAAATTAAAATAATTAAATATAATTTAAATATCAACAATGCAAAAAATGCCTCGCTTCTCCCACAAAATAAAAATAAATAAATAAATAAAGAGTAAAGAAATTAACATTAAAAAATGTAATAAAAATAAAATAATAATAATAATAAAAATAAAATAAAATGAAGGAAGCAAAACCCTTTGTAACTCAATACTTTTTAGCCGTAAGCCAGTAAGTGTCACTGGGACGCGCCGCCTCTGTTTTTGATGGTCCGCCCTGACCCTGTCAGACAGATATGAGTATCGCTGCGCCATCAGAGGTGGTAATTCATTACTGCTTCACAGTGGCTCACCTGCGCAGCGCATCCTCCGGCCCCGGCGCGGCGCGCTAACGAGAGATGACAGGGTGGCGAGAGCGCGAGGCGAGGCTGAATGTGTTCATTAGGAAGAGGATGACAGGTGCTGAGAGGAGAACAGCGACTGGCCTCTCTGATCAGAAGGGCACAGCTGGATTTCTCAGGGTGTCCACCTGAGACGCGACCCACCTGCCTGTCCGCCCAACCAGACGTTCCACACCTCACAGGCGCTTGATTCATTATTCAACTGATTGATTTAATGGGGTCATTTCATCTATGGTTGACCATGAGATGATATGATTTAAAAGATGAGTTGCTCATGAATTTCTGCAACCTGGAACATTCTTTTAATGGGTTAATGAATACATTCTTGCATCTAAAAAATGCATTCTATAAACTACTATTGTGTGTCTTTCATGATTTCCCTCTCATTCCCTTCAGTTTGTATCTACAGTATCCAGTCAATCTCATTTTATCCGGTTCTTTTCTTTGTGTTATTGTTCTTTGTTGTTTCTTGGATCTTGTGTGTCTTCATCCTCCTTTACTCAAACGCATCGGTCTTTCCCTCTCAGTCTGTCACTTCTCTGTCGCTGCCTCCTAGTCCTGTTATAGATCTTCCTCTTCCTCTGTGTGACACCCTCCACTTACTGACATTTCAATTGTCATGCTTACAGTCTCTTTCTGTTTCCCTCATTCTCTTCCCTCAGCATTCACTCCGTAAAGGAATATGACACCGGGTGGAGCAGCTATCAGAGAAAAATACTTCTCGTTTAAAGCAAGATGGATCTAGCCAGGAAAAGCAAAATGAACAATGAATTCCGTGTTAAATATGTATTTGGCGGGGAAAATAACGTGTGATTTCTACAGGGAATGTAGCTTTAAGTACAGGTATGTCAACATAAAACGCTGATATATGAGTAGTTATGTAAAGGAAATACTTTTGAAAAGCTGACGTCACAGGGCTCCAGTCAAAAAAAAAAAATCAACTAAGGAGCCATTGGCTCCTATAAGAAACAAAATTAAGCCTATTTATTTTTTAACACTTTTAACATTTCAATCATACTGTCATGTGTTCATGTCTCATCTTTTCTTGTCTTTATCAGCATTTTAATCCATTTTGTAGATGTCCTAGGAAGTGGGAACCAAATGTCTTTTCCAACTTGAGAACTATATACGGTCACAAAGAATTGTTTATTACACAGAATCTGTACCAATATCATGGACCATAACCGTAAGCATCACTTGGCCACTGAGTGTAGTTTGGGCTCCTCCTCGATGCATCCTATAAATGCTGTTACATGTCTTTCACACATCCAGTCTGTTTTTCTTCATTAGTAACATGCTGTTTTATAGGAGGTGTTGAATTTTACAGTATCTTTAGCTACTTGCATTGTTTCTTATCATGTAGACAACAGGTTAAGTAAAAATATGAATATGTAATATAGCGCATAAATTTAGCAAAATGCTCCACTTTATAGTTATTTTTTCTAGCTGACTTATGAGCTTATAAATTTATTCTAGGGTAAATGTGCTGTTACGTGACATTGTTTACAAGTTTTATATGGTTTCTGCATACGTTTTGTTTATTTTGTACTACAGTAGTAAAGAGAAAGATACGATGGGTTCATGTGCCGTTTGGACTGAGGCGCTAAAGCGATTGCTTATGTCGCATCAAGGAACACCAAAACCATATTTCTTGTTTGAATTTCGTTATGAATTTGGCAGAATTTTAAAGCTGATACTTTGTTTATTAGAAGGTAACAAAGCACAAAGCTTATTGCGATTATTGGACGGCAAGTGTGCTACAAATAATATGAAGTTCACGCATTGACAGAACACAGCATATAGATTATAGAGCTTGATAACAAGAGGCCATATTAGCATCGATTATAAACGAGAATTGTTAACGATATTGTTAATGTCCACACAGCTGACAGCTTTACCTGTTGTAGTTTGTTCAAGTTGTGCATGACATAGACACTGCTTTTCTGCACTTTCACCTTGCACGTCTCCGTCATTTTCCATCTCTCTCGTGCTGCACAACTGGAGCTGCTTTTAGCAGGTGTGCCGTCAGCGCTGGCGTTCAGCAGACATGAGGACTGTTTGAAAGTCTTCTTTTCCACTAAAACTTTGATGCGCATCGTATCAGTTTATTACGTCAACATAACAAAAGATGTGATCGCAAACTAATCAGGAAAAAAGGCATTACATGCAAATTTTTAAATCATAACATGTAAATTTCTATAGTCGCCAGTGGCGACCTCAGCAAAAATCTCACTCGCAAATTAAGGCCACGCTCTCAAAGCAGCAGAATACGGTTGTCAGTCCTGTATTTGAGTCCTTAATACGGTTACGTTCATACACAGTTCGGTTATTTTGAGTCACGGGAACAAATTCTTATTTTGTGGCCAAAAATGTTATAATTTTTTTTCCCCGTATGTCATGTGCAGGGCTCCATGCTCTCTAAATGGACATACACTGACATACACTCGCACACACGAGTAAGTCTGAAGGTAGAAAATGAACAGGAAGCTGGTGAGTCAGTGTGCAGGAGTGGAAGATAATAATCAATGAAGGAAATGACCGAGAATGGAAAAATCCAAGAATAGCTCTCTGACCCCCTCCCCCTTTTTTCCCATATCCTCTCATTTCATCTGCATCCCTTCCTCTGTGTCATCACATTTCTTGACAGCTCAAGCGTAAAAATCAGAATGGGTCAGGATGGGCGACAAGTCGATTAGTGAGATTGACTATGGAGTTCATCTAGATTTTTATTTATTTTTTATGCAGCAGTGCATGAAAAACAATAGCTACCAAATCCAAAAATACATTTTAAGACACTTATAAATTGTTTTTCTAACATTTTGCAATAAATATTTTAGCATTTTTTACACTACTTAAATCAGAAAATACACCTCTAGTTTGGTCCCGGTCATTAACTCCCAGTCTATTTGCTTTGCTGTACAGTATTCCTTGTATTTTTTACAACACCACTCATAAATTCACACTTCTTTGCCCTTTAAACACATGCGCATGAGTGATTTATCGAATGCTGAGCCACCAGTTAATGCTGAATCTAACATGCAAAGCAAACACATTTTTAAATATCAGCTGACACGGATCCATAAAATGCACACAGGTGCGTAAATTCTTAATAAGCGCTGAGAGAGATTAGCACCAGTAGTTCAAGCCTGATTTGATTGGAACCGTGGTGCAACTTCACCTCATTAGTCGACAACAACTTACAGCTACAAAAGGAAACGAACATGTGATCTGTGTTCCTCTGAAAACCGTAATACAAAAGATTCAAGTCTTCAGAAAACAACATGCCGCCTTCTGGGTCGTAGATGCGCAGTTAAAAAGCAATGCTGTGCTTAATGGCAACAGATCTGATATATGCAGATGAAATGAAGCCTGAACAAAAACAAATGAACTCTGCATTAAACCGAAAGAAAGAAACCTCACTTTTCTTTATTTTAAGAAACGGTACTGTTGCTGCTGTTGATTACTATAGAAAATAAGTTCAATTCATCCCTCAGTTTGTAAAAGCAAGCAAAATTGTTTACGATAACGCATTTTCAATGGAGGTCTAATTGAACCACATTAAAATATACACTGTTTTGATACTTTTGCCTCAATACTTCAACATTACATGTGTTAATATAAATTATAAATGCAAAAAAATAATACGTAAGTACATTAAAAATCAATAAACAAACAAAACAAACGAAATAAATAACTTTACAAGGACATGAAGATAATTTATCCAACCATAAAATCACATAAGATCACAATTAGTAATATTCCAAAATTTTATCGGAGAGACATGAAATATGTGTATTTTAAAGTAATTTGTTACACCACAAGACCATTAAAAAAAGATTAAAACAATTCAATTTAAACCCAAAATCGTGATATATATTAGTTAATAAGTTTTTCTTGAAATAATTAACTTTATGATGACATGAAGACAATTTGTTGAGGACATATTAAGTGTAATCTGATATCCCCTGCTTCTACCCAACCTTATGATCTCAGGAATAATTACATTTTTAAGTTTTTAAGTCACTTGTTACACCAAAGCACCATTTAAAATTATCTAACGACAAAAACAAATAATAAAAAAAATAACATTAAATTTGAACCTATAAAAAGTAAATAAATACATAAAAATTAAAATGTACTTAAAAAAAATAAACTTTACAAGGACATGAGGATAAACTGAAGACGACATCTTAAGCATAATATTCAGTTCCCTGGTTTTACTCCACCATAAGATCTCAGTTTGATGCTAAATGTGCCAATTAATGTTGGGCTCAAGTCGCCTAATTGCACTAATCTGCTAACGGCAATAACGATGAAAAAGGCCGTCCGTGATGACCACCCACCACATCTCTTTCACTCCTCCTGTCCCCTGGGGAAAGCCTAGTGACAGATAACATAAGGGCAAGCCAGTTGGCCAATTTCCCATCAACCCCTGACCTTTCTGCAATATCTTCAAAGCGTCTGATGATGGGCTAAAGCCACCTGTGCTCAGGTGATTACGGTAAAGGGCAAAGGATTAAAGGCACTAAACTGCTTACCACGATTAGGAGAAACACTCATTATTACTCATTAACACTCATTACTCAAAATTCTCATTAAATTCCAAAAGAAAAGCCCTGGGTTGTTTGTCACTTGGAAGCCATTAAGTTGAGAAATATCATAAGTGACTTACGGCATACAAAATGCAGAGGCAATTAGTATGTAGTTTTTAACAAATTCTGACAAATTTATACAAAGTACCATATTTTCTTGAACATAAGTCACTTTTTATCATCTGAAATGTATTGCGACTTATATACCAAAGTGGCATTTAGATTTATGCTGAATGAGAGGAGTACATGAGCCCAAGTTCATTTGTACAGCGAATGTCCCAAATGGCGATATCACTTTACATAAATTTAAGGCTTGGAGCTTATAATAAATGTTGTTTTTAATGAAATCATTTTTAATAATTTATGTTTGTTTTATACTTTTCTACTCCTATTCTGTACTGAATGCCATTATATGTAAATGATTTGTCGTGGAGTGACGGGAATTAACATACACGGCTATAATGTTTGTAAACGTTCTTTCATTTACTAGTATTTTACATTATTTCTGAATTTAATAATAAATTTTTTTCTTTTTTTCTCTCAATGCAATTTTGACACTGTGCGACTTATAGTCAGGTGCAACTTATGTTTTGGGAATTAAGGTACTGTAGTTCTGCAGAATTGTACAGATTTTCCTCAAAAATGTTATTTTATTTAATATTAAGGAGATCTTGCACCTTAAATCAATTATGTTTGATGTGCTTGCAAAAGATAATTCAATTAAAAATAGAAAAATTGCAACTCAACTCACCATTTAGAGAAAAAAAAGATAATACACTGAGAAATGTTTCTCTTAGATGCAAATATGTGCAAATTAAAGTACATGCACAAAAACACAGAAACGTTTAGGACCTTTTTCAAATGCAAGACTGAAGAAGGTCTGCTGGGACTAAAACGTTTTGGGACCAAGAGCGTTCATCCAAATCATCTGCTAAAGGAATCTGGGACCCCAGCAATTCATTTTTGTTTGTAAATGTCCCTCTGAGGACATTCAGGGTTTTTGGCCAATTGTTCTGAGACCACGAGTGTCCAAATGTCAGTGAACACTGAAAAAGCAATTTGTTTCTTATGAAAGAAAATCATACGTGGCTTTAAAATCTTTCCTGAGACATTAAGGATTGTGGAAATCAAACAGCCATTAACAGCCATTGTTAAAAGCAACAGAGATGAAGCTGTCATACAGTATCTCTGAAAACCAGAGATAAAACTTATATATGCATATATGGTCTCAGTGAAATTCACAAAAAACAAACATCCTCTAGAAAATAAATATACAGTAGAGGAGGTCCCTCTAAAAAAAAAAAAAATTATTGCAATATTTCTTTAAATAAATAAACAAACAAACAATTAAATAAATGTTATTATTATTATTTAAATACACATAATAAAATATTATTATATAATAAATAACATACAATAAATATTATTATGAAATTATTATTATTATTATTAAATAAATTAGTAAATAAAAAATAAGAAATGGTCTTATTGAAATTTCACTGTTCAAATATCTAGAAAATAACAGAAAATAATAATAATAATAATAATAATAATATTTCACATTGCAACTGTAACATTACAATACTAATATTTATGGCTCTCTTCATTTCTTAATTTTTCTTGTGTAAAATCACAAGGAAACCATAAAGCTTCTCTTTTGTTAATAAGAGCTTCTCATTACAAGTACGGGAAAACGTTTGGTGAATTTAGCATTCCTAAATCCATGTTAAAGCGACTCAAACAGAGAACAAAGATACAGAGATGGAGTTTGTGGAGCAGCATTTGTTGTAAACCAAGCTGCTCCGAGATGCTGAAAATCGGTGGATAATAAGCTGCTCACGTGTAAAAACACAGTGCCACGCTACACTCTGAAACACGTAGTGCATACCTGCATATTTATTTAATAGAACAAAAAAAACACACTGTGCCATATTGTGATTTTGGCTGCATCCAAAATCTCATACTCTGTTGGGTAGGTATTTTTTTGAACAAGTAATTACTTTGCGACCACAACAAGTATGTTCTATACTGTATGAATGTGCGTAGTATGAATGTAATGTGGACATACTACATTCGCCATTTTGACGACATGTGACCGGCATCGCGTCACTGCCATTCATAAATCCTCTCCCGTGGCCTCATGGGATAGTAAAGTGTTCATCGTATGCACACTTCAGAATCTTGCTGGAAGTAGTAAGTCATCCAGGTACTTTTGCCTACTCTTTTATGAGTACTATGAATTCGGGCATACTTCTTTTGTCACATACTATTTTTCGCCTACTATATAGTAGGTAAGAATACGATTTCGGATGCAGCCTTCAGTTTTATTTCGATTACTCATGCAGCCCTACGTTATAGCATCAGTTACTTTGAAAATAAACCTTAAAATGTAGCTAGCACTGACCTGCAGGGCATTGTAGAGCAGCTGATGTTCAAACTTCTTGATTCCCAGGATCTGCTGGAACATCTCATACAGCTGTTCTTTGCTGAGGATGAGTTCGGATACAGCGCTGAAGGGCATGCGTCCCTTCAGCCGCCGCTGGTCCTCTTCTCCTTTGTAGATGGCGTCGTATTTAGTGATCCAGGAGCTGAGGACAGTCTCTTTGCTCAGGCCGTCGATCTCGGGCAGGCTGCGCACACGACGCTCGATGTTCTTCTTGAAGACCTCGCGGAAGTCACTGGCAGAACAGCCTCCGCTCTGTACCATGCGTGCCACTCGCTCGCTCTTCAAGAAGCCCTGAGGGAAGAAACAGTGACAGGGTCAATCCATCGGTTCACTGATGAACACAAGAAAGTTTTATTTTTTATTTTTATTCTTTTTTACTCATCATTACATTAGAAATTCAGTTTATACATAAAATGAATGCACTTTAGTAGGTTATATGAAGAAAGTGTTTTTAATTTCTGAATGAATCCTGAATTGATAGTTGGATACTTGGTAAATACAAGAAAGACATCAGAGAAATATCAGCTTCAAATTTCCTTGAGAATTTAATAGTTCATTGGTTCCATTAAAATTCCCATTCAAGTGGTGGCCAAAAAAAGCAATGATACTGGATAATTTGCAGTGCTTTTTGGTACCATGTCAGGGTGATTCAACTGTCCTGTTATTATAATAAAGAAAAATACAGATAAAAAAACAACAACTTAATTTTAAGTAGTTTGACTTTTTTAAATATTATTTTTATTATTATTTCTTAGTAATGACTGGTCAATATGTCAAGGTCAATAAGTCTCTTGATAATAATTCTGGATGGATGGATAGATAAATAAGGTACCTGATTTTTTAAATATTTTTTATGCATAAAGTAAAAAAATTAAAATGTCAGGGTGATACAACTGTCCTGTTATTATAATAAAGAAAAAGACAGATTAAAAAAAATGATTTTTTTTATTTATACATTTATATATTTATTGTAAAGAAAACCTTAAATGAGTAGTTTGACTTTATTGTTACTTTTATTATTATTTCTTAAAAATAACTGTCTCTTTTTAAGTCTCTTAAAATGTATGATATTTTTGATATCTTTGATATCCTGATATTTTTAATATCTTTGAGGCATAAAGTAAAAAAAAAAAATGTCAGGTTGATGCAACTGTCCTGTTATCATAATAAAGAAAAAGAGCCTCATAAAAAAATTAATAAAAATTAT
>NW_015641014.1:2876761-2877244 GCF_001515625.1 Sinocyclocheilus rhinocerous
TTTAGAAAGTGACCAATAATCTGTGACCAATATTTTATATGTAGATTGATTTCTCTGTTTCTCAAGCGCGCTCTCTCATCACCGCTGCTGCTGCGTGAATATGATGCATCACAACACCACGGAGACCCGAGGAAAAACTGGGATTAAAAGTCCAAAATCTGACCTGAAATAACCTAACAAATCAACCGGGGCTAAAGCAGTTCCATAAACGACTAATTAAGTTCACACAATCTCACTAATTTGTGCACGTTTATTTTTAAACAGCTCTTAATGTCTTAATGTCTTAAAGCTCTTAATTTTCATTTTTCATTTTTTCATTCAGTGATTTTAACTTTTAATTTAGTTATTTTAATGCTTTAAAGAACAATTTCTGATTGTAATGTTCTAATGTCATAAAGTAAAAAAAAAAAATGTCAGGTTGATGCAACTGTCCTGTTATCATAATAAAGAAAAAGAGCCTCATAAAAAAATTAATAAAAATTA
>NW_015641014.1:2877361-2882749 GCF_001515625.1 Sinocyclocheilus rhinocerous
ACTAACTGAAATAAGCCTGGCTTATTTGGTAAACTTGTTTTATGAAACAGGCCTTGAGGCATTAAAAGTGATATTTTCTCCATTGCATCATATTTCATCGAATCGCATTGTGTTGAATCGAATCGAATCGAAATCAGATCGCACTGCATCGTAACAGGGGTGAATCGCATCGCATCGGTAGCTGCTTCATATGTATCTTTAATGTATCGTATCATTGGCTATGCATCGAGATGCGTATCGTATCGGCCTGAGTCATGAGATGCACGTCCCTAATATATATATATATATATACAGTATATATATAAACCTTAACATTGAGTAGTCTAACTTTTTATTATTGTTATTTTTATTATTATTTCTTAGTAATGACTGGTCAATATGTCTAGGTCAATAAGACTCATTTATTCAATAAGAATGAATGAATGAAAATAAAAATAAAAATTTGAAAATAAAATAATAATGGATGGTTACACCCCATGACATTTTATTAACCTTTCAAATTTAAAGTCTAAAATGGTATAAAAGCTTTCAAAACCATATGAAACCAATATGAACATGTCTAAAAACTTGGCAGATGCATTCTACACTAGATTTTTTTCTTTTCTTTATCGTAGAAACTCTCATTTTCACAATCTCAACAGTATCTTTGTACGAAGGGTTTTGTAAAGACGGGTCATGTCCAAGTTTGGTGGAGATTCCTGGACGGCTAACATCATTTACAGCACCTTTAATACAGCTCACTGTACTTGTTTTGCACAAATTTGGAGTCTTTTTAAGGACATAATTACTTCACAAATGGGGTCTCGCTCAACAAGTGCTTCCATCCATTCATCATTACAAACCAAAGATACACAAGGAACGAATTGACGTAATAAGCCAAAATTCAATTAAATCCTCAAAGCGGAAGAGCAGCGCAGTTTTAGAAAACACAATGATTCATAAGAGAGAGGAAATGCCCCACTGCGAGAGCGGCAAATCGGCACAGAAAACCATGAAAACACTTCACCACTTTTCAGTAATTAAATTTTTTTATATCCGGTGACCGTGTCTGGGGGAAACTGACGCTGGTGAGGTGCGACGTAAGCGGCAGATGGAGACGAATCGCAGCTCCTAACCGCGAGTAATGGAGCAGAACAAAGACACTTCAGCTGCCTCGTCTCAAGGAGGCGGGGGAATATATCTGTGTCGAAACCGCCGTGATCGGGTAAGACGACAGAGATCGGAGCGCAACAGGAGGCAGTTCTCATAGAGGGAAACTCCACTCAAATTGCTTTTACTTGGACACCTGTAGAGACTACAAAGATGTTATTTTTCTTTCAGATTTGAGGAATGTGTTCATTTTAAAACACGATTTTAAACATAAAAGCTCCATTCGACGTAAGTGAAACAGAAATACAAACGGGATACATGCAATACGAAGATATACAACTCAGCTTGGTAAATACAATACAGAGAAAAGCCTTGAAATTCCTTCTTGGAAATTCAAAACGCTCCTGCTTGTTTGTCCATGAACAGTTCACTGGTTCCATTAAAAGCCCATTCAAACGGTGGCAAAAACAATGATATTGGATATCTTGCAGTGCTTCTTAGTACTTGAATGAGTCCGTGAATAAGCGGCTTACTTTCCCTGTAGAGAAAATTAATAGTTTCCTCCTGCCTCAAAAAGGACATGCAGGCGAAGTGACAGACAGGCGGTCATGCTGAGAGGACGCGGGCCTGCTCGTTTTCTCTGAAGCAGTCAAAAACTGAATTCAGGAAAATTATTCTGATACAGCACGTAATTCAGTTTCTTTAAGGTAATCTCTGTTATAAAGCCATCGTGATGAGAGTCCAGTTACAGTATGTGTTCATTTATGCAATTACCACTGCATTCACTTTTCTCTTTTTATTTTTTATAAAAGTAATCAAAGAGAATCAGACAGTATGTACTGTACTAGTTTCCTACATATTATGGGCACTACGTATTATTTTACATATGTTTCAGTGTTGATTCTCTAGAAATGCGGATAGTTCTGGTTCTGGCTTATGATTGGTCAATACAGAGTTCCAGTTGTGATCAAATGCACAATATATTAAGTTATGATGTCAGTCACAATCTTTGTTTAATGTGAGGCAGCATATCGAGGAATCGGCAAAATTAATGAAATTATTCATTCAAATATAAAAATGTAAATAATTGAACTACACGTTAAATTGACAAATACAGTAAACAGCAGATTTTCTAAACAGCTAAATACGACGGTGTTTTAGTACCACGTTTAAAAAATAAATCTAATATTACGAGATTGAAGTCGTAATGGTTTGAGAAAAAAAGTCAAAATTATGAGAATAAAGTCATAGCAATACGAGAATATAGTCAAAATATTTTGAGAATAAAGTAAAAATAACGAGAATAAAGTCAAAATATTTTGAGAATAAAGTCGAAATTATGAGAATAAAGTCGAAATGTTTCGAGAATAAAATCAAAATTACAAGAAAAGTAAAAATGTTTCGAGAATAAAGTCAAAATATTTAGAGAATAAAGTCGAAATTAAGAATAAAGACAAAATGTTTCAAGAATAAAATCAACATTGAAATGTTTTGAGAATAAAGTCGACTAAAGTTGACTTTATTCTCAAAATATTTGGAATTTATGCTCGTAATTTTTTTTTCAAAATATTACGACTTCAATCTCGTAATCTTAGATTTTTTTTTAATGTGGCACTAAAACACCACCATAGCTAAATGTAATAGCAAATATTAAAATAAATTATCTATTTAATTCATGTTTGAAATGTAGTTAAAGGTAACAAAGGGAATACACACCATACTGCAAC
The DNA here is from genome assembly GCF_001515625.1 of Sinocyclocheilus rhinocerous. Taxonomy (NCBI): domain Eukaryota; kingdom Metazoa; phylum Chordata; class Actinopteri; order Cypriniformes; family Cyprinidae; genus Sinocyclocheilus; species Sinocyclocheilus rhinocerous. The sequence goes on from NW_015641014.1 coordinate 2,880,178, forward strand.
TTTTACATTTATAAAATATATATTTTTTAATTAAATATTAAAATATGAATATTAATTTAAAAACATTAAAAAAATTATAATATATATATATATATATATATGTCAAATTCTATTCTTTTTGGCAAATGCTTGTATTTATCCATTTACTAATTGAGCTAAAAATCAATTAATTTTTGATTGTCAGTTTGGTGAATGATTTACTGTTTATTGTTACTTTAATAACAGTTTAAAAGGTGAATTAAATAAACTATTTTATATTTGGTTATTTATTTGCCTATTTCAAAAGTGATTCATTTTTATTATGAATCCTTTATGGGCATGAAAAAAAGACAATACTTTTTAAAAATCAATTTTACTTTTTATTATTTTTGATATTTTATTTGAATATTTAACAAATAAATATGTTTGTAATATTAAAACATGTAACCACTTTATTAAAACAATAAGAAACCCAAGGCCTTTCAAGTCCCCTAGCTTCAGTATAAGCTAAATTGATACCAAATAAATTCCCTATTCACGGTTTTGCAGAGAAAATAAATGCCAAATTCATGTTGACTGACAGGCGAAACCTAAAAAGGACCGAGTGCTACTTTAAATGCATTAAATCCAGACAGCAAACTCAGTGTTTCAGACAGTTTTATTTCCTTAACCCCCTCATACGCAGCTTTCCAACCTGTACCACCTGTATTATTTGTACAGCAGACAAATAATGTGAGCGCTTATATAATATACGCCTCTATAGACAGTTGCAACTACACAATGGTGTCCAATGCCTCCATTTTGTGGTGGTGAAAATGTCAAACATTATTACTAATGAATCGGCCACCAAGGGATTTCCTCTCTCCCTGCTGCTTGACTTAATTGGCGGTTTAAAATCTCATTCAATTATTTATAACCAACAGTGTGCAGAGCTGTGCTCCGTCTGCAGTGAAGAGATTAATAAGATACAGAGCCATTTGTGTAATTAAAGCTAATATGAGGAATTAATCCTGGCAGAAGAATGAGGGAGAACGTCGTAAGAAAGATTGTAGATTAGTGCAGGAATCACGGTCGAGCTGCCATGCTATCAGTAGGAGCAGGTTATGAAGGAAGACTGGGAGATTATATTGGCGTATTGGACTTCATAGGGGGCGGTGTGTCTGCGATAAACACGAGGGAGAGATTATGAGCATGTGAGAGACACAAGTCTGGAGGGTGATGATTAATTAACAGAAAAGGTTTAGCGATGACAAACATTTTCATTTTTGAGAGCTGATTTAACAGGCGTTGTATTAACATTTATTTGTAGGTGTGTTTCGAACACCTTACACCGTGTCTACACCGGACGCGAGCGGCGCAGTGCGATGCGACAAAATACTATAGAACTCATTATAATCAGTGATGCTGTCTACACTGGATGCGGCGGCGGCACGACAAATCCCCGACAGAAAACTGCAGCTGCGTTCAATTTATGACGTATTGACACAAATTTCAAAATGATTTTTAGCTGTTGCGGCACGGCGTGAAAACTGTCGCGTCCGGTGTAGACACGGTGTTATGTTTATTCTCACATTATTGCTTTGTTCCAAAACCAAGTGTATTATCTACATAGAAAGCATCATGGACATTGTTTTTTAAATAGATTTTTTAAATGATTGAATTTAATGGATATCATTCTCGCTGTTATAATGAAGCAAGGGGACTTGAAAGTCCTTTAGTATGGAGGACCAAACCTGCAAAAATGTAAAATAAATATATAGATAAATAAAGAAATAAATGTGATAATAGGAAAATATATAAAGAAATAAATGACTTGATAAAGCAAGTATTGTTTATTTGTAATAAAATTTAATTATGAATTATTTTTTATGACTTTTTTCCTTTATGTATTACTTTCTGTATTTATTTTTGACTTTTATTTAGTTATTCTTTTATTTATTTTTTATATTTAATTTATTCATTCATTCATTTATTTATAAATGTATTCATTCATTAATTTATTTATTTTTTTATATTTATTTATTCCCACATGTATTTATTTCCAGATTTATTTATTAATTAATTTATGTCTGTGTGCAACATGGAATATCAAATTTTATTATAAATGAACTATATTTGTTTTTATCGTCATTTATTTCTTTATTTATTTTCCTGTTTATTTTATTTATCTAAATATTGATTTATTTTTCATTTCTGCACGTTTAGTTTTCCATACATTAGTGCAGTTACATACAGTATATGTAATTTAAAGATACTAAATACATTTTCACTAAATACAAAATAAAATATCAAAAAATAAGAAATATTAAAATGACCATTTAAAAAATTAATTAAAACATTGTCTTAAGCAAAGCATCATGTCAATGAAGGAATACAAATAAAAGATAATTGCTTTTCAAATAGGCGAAAGCATGACCATATTTAAAATGGTTTAATTAATCTTTTAAAATTTTGTTAAAAGTAACTATAAATAATATTTGACAAGAATAGAAAATAAATTTTTAAAAATCACTTTTATAATTATTTTACATTTTGTTTGCATTTATTTGTTTATTTAAATTTTTTTTTTTTTTTTTTTTTGGAAAACTTTTAA
>NW_015641014.1:2882819-2909975 GCF_001515625.1 Sinocyclocheilus rhinocerous
TTTTTTTTTTTGCAATAGGATCCACTTTTCTTTTTTGACAGTATATAATATATTGCATTATAAAGTAACAACAAAAACAACAACACCAGTAATTTTATTTAAAATTTTTTTTTTTTTTTTTTTTGGCAAACTGTTAAGCATAACATCCCAGAATGCACTGTGACAATCATACTGTACAGGTTCATTCAAGAGGGTGGTTGAATATCAAAAATGCTAAAAATATATACGCTACCGTTCAAAAGTTTTTAAAATGTTTTTGAAAGAAGTCACTTATGTTTACCAAGGCTGCATTTATTTGATCAAAAATATAGGAAACACTAAATTTGTACAAAATTATATAATTTATATATAATTATATATAAAATATATATTATATTAAAATATAATTTATTCCTGTGATGCAAAGCTGAATTTTCCAGCAGTCATTATTCCAGTCTTCAGTGTCACATGATCCTTCAGAAATCAGTCTAATATGCTGATTTAGGTGCTATTTAAGTTTAATTTGCCGCCTAAACAGAACGTTCCAAATCAACCATTTACGGGTTCCTTCATCTATACATGCAGCAGACAGCAAAGGCCGCTCACTAGACTTAAAATGAGCTGATGTAAGAGTCTTGATCTCTAACACAGGATATGGATGACTAACACAACACTCTCCCATGCCAAAACACAAATGTATAAAGTGCGTGGCGAGGTTAAACGGTTTGTTTGGTATCAAATTTGAACAAATACTAAGCCAACCAAACTAAGCCTGGGGGCCGCAATTCACTACTGATATACCAGAGACCTTCAATGGTCAAAAGTTAAAGATTGTTTATAAAGCTGTCTCATAAGGTCTGGAAAAGACTGAGTGCGGCAGACCGTATTATACTCTTCCTCATGAATAAAACAAAACTGTTATTCGCACTGGGCGGTGTGAAACATTAAAAACATTTAAATCTTCTTCTCCCTTGCTTTCTCACCCCTTTTTTTGAAATCTAGATGGAGTGACTCGATCAGCAAGTATAGGATGGCTCATAGCTCCAGAGCTTGAGAAAATAACGTTACTCATCACGAGCCACACTGATTCGAGCGCTTTTGTTTGATCTCTTGAACAATAAGCAATCCCCTTGCATGTGTATTTATATGAATACGAATGTTGAGTCCCATCTCCCACTGGCGAAAAACCTGCTCCATTTATATCTCTATTGTGTTTGTCCCTTTTCACAAATTCGCTCAAGCGTTTCCTCTTATCGGGTTTCCTGTGAACTCAAGCTCTGCCCTCTGACTCGCTCCTGGCAGTCCGATTATTCACATCTGAATGGAAATCTGTGCTTCTTTTCCAGCCTCAATCGTTCTCTGAGAAAAAATCTGATGGGGAATCACCTCAAACCTGAGGAAGAGATATTTTGTGCACCGTTGATGCAGTTTCGAAGACGTACGGTGCAAGTTTCCACTGGCAACAGAAAGGGACCTAATGACAAACAGTTTGGCAAGACATAATACCACTCTGGAAAGTTTCGATGAGAAAAAGCAGAGAAATAAGGGACTGGAGGTAATGAGCAGAACAGGATCACGTCTGGACATACGACCAGTCAGAGTCAACTCTATAATTGGATCCTCTCTAGTCAAACCCCAAAATACTAATCAGACCTACAGTATATTCCAGCCTGGTCTCATTGTTTATACGTAGGTATTAGTACATAACATTTACAGGCACAAAATGTACAATATTGTACGTTTTTATTAAAGCGGAAATGTACAATTTGGATGTATTTCAACATTTAAAACATAAATAGATGCAATCCCGCACACATTTAGCAAGTATAGATAGTGTGCGGGATTGCATCTTTTTATATTTTCGACAGTGTTGCTGTCGTTTTTTCTTTTTTTCAGGTGTGCTTAGTTTCTGTTGATTGAACATTTAAAACATAAAAATTGCCAAAAATAAAAAACAGCTAAAAAATGTAAAATATTTACAAATCTTTTGTATCATTAAGATATTTGTATCAAAGCATTTTTTGATATCAAAGCATGTACTGATAAAAATCAAAGCATGTATTGATAAGGAATTTTAGGCCCCTTAACCTCTCCCCAGACCTAAACCTATCCATTTTATAGTGAATATAAAAAGATATAAAACATAATTGACCAAAATATGTAGGGAAATTACTGTTTTAGTAACCATATAGGATTAAAAATATATTTTTAGTCGCTAATCCCACTCCTACCTCTAAACCTAACCATAACTATTATTTCTGTACAGAATAAAGAAAAAACATGACAGACAGATAAGTGCAATCACAATCGTCTCGGTTACGTATGGTAACCCTCGTTCCCTGAAGGAGGGAACGGAGACGTCACGTCGGATGACCGACGAATTGGGATCTCGCTTAGAGAGACCAATCTACTTCGAGGGTAAACTAAACGAGCCAATGCACATTGGCATGCGATTATTGCATCCAGCTGCTGCTGATCACAGCGTGAGTATAAGTAGGCAGCAGATGCACCGCATATTCCCAATGTGCATTGGCTCGTTTAGTTTACACTCGAAGTAGATTGGTCTCTCTAAGCGAGATCCCAATTCGTCGGTCATCCGACGTGACGTCGGGAGTGACCGACTGAAAGGGAACATTTATTTAAGTTGTTAATCACTAAAAATATTATCCAGACTATTATCCAAATCCACTCTGTGAAGGCGCGCATTTCTCATTCAAACACACCTCACCAAAACCACGCATTAGCGCGGGATTTGATGCTTACGGTGCATTGTAAAAAATAAATAGTTGAGAAAACTTAAAATAATAAGGCAACTTGATGCAGTAAGACTTTTGAGTTCTCTCAACAATCGTTTTTTAGTTCTGCTCAGTAAAGATACTTTGTTTAGTCAATGTAAATGTGTTTGTTCCTGCAATGCTGATTGTCTTATTTTGCTAATAGAAAAATTCTTGTCACAGCAACTGAAAAAACAATTACTGTCATTGAGGTAATTAATTTTTTTCTGTTGCCTGGATGAGAAAATTTTTTTGTAAAAAGTCATCACATTATCGAGTTTATGTTTGCTTACCAATGACAAATGTTAATGGGCAACTTAGTCTAATAAATAGACAACATTGTCTTTGCTTGCAAAACAACTTACAAGACTAAGATACCTGGACATGAGTGTTTGAACATACTCTAGGCCTCAAAACTAGACACACTAACCTCAAAAATGGTGACAACCAACAAATGTTAAAAAGATGAGCTCTTTACATCACAGTACAGCAAATAACTAACAATAATGATAAAACAACAACAACAAATTTTAAATGAAGTCCGCAAACAGCAAAACAATAATCCTATAACAGTAACTGCATAATTTATTCATGCTGCAATGCATGCTGGGAACTCACAAAGCCTTAACATTTCAACAATATGAAATTCTTTTTTCAGTCAACTGTGTTTGATTAGTTGGGGCAACATTTGGGGTAATTTTGTTGGTCTGACAAGGGTTTTTATGTAGTTTCAAGAAAATTTAATTTTTTAGTATTGGAGACTCAAAAGGTTTTGTAAACTGGAAAATGTGCAATTGTATTTTTTACAGTGTGGCTGCTCAGGACGGAGATGAAGATCGCTAAATAAAGGCTTGAGTTTGTTTTTCTCGCAGTCGTATGGATTCTAAAGATTTGGATTACAGCGCACGAATACAATTGATTCCTTTTGTAATTATGTTGCGTTTTTGGTGTATTTTCTGGTTTTATTGTCAGTCACAGCATGTCGGAAAAAAACGCCTTTTGTGTCCCATGGCAAACAAAGTAAATATTACATGATAAGTAATGGTTAAACGATTGCAGAAATGTTTTTCAATTTAAGGATTTAAAATGTAGCCTTGTTGAACATTGTGTAATCTTCTAAACAAGTTGGCAGCCGAAATCACACAGAACAGAATTAAATGTTATCATTTCATATTAAGTAAATGAGTAAACAATTTAATAATGCAATTGAAAACATAATGCCATTGATATGACAACTGAATACAATAATAATAAAATTAAAGCCTGTAAAGTTCATATGTAAATAATTTGCGTTTTAGGTGTCGTCAATACGTCAGTATTGTATGTTTAAATGCTGAAAATATGTCTTCATTTACATTTAAATGCTGAAGTAAATGTTTAAGTAAACATAAGTTTTGTCAAACCATATTTTACATAAAATACATACGAATTATCATGAGATCATGTTGTATATTGAGTTTGTCTGGAGCATCTTTTGAATGCAAAGAAACTGATTAAGTAAAGTATGAAACTAGAGTCAAAAAGAGAAAGGCAGAAAAGTAGTGGGTATAGGGAGTTTTTCCATGAGTTTTGAAGGAAAAAAGCAGCGGTGCAAATGAGCGTCGGAAGGAAATGTAGAATGGGATTGAGAGAAAGAAAGAGGGCCAAAAACCTATACTTATGGCTCTGACAGGCTTCAAAGTCGGCGCCTGCAGCTATTCTGTTTGCAATGCTGTCAAACAGTAATCCAATTGAGAACCACAGGGTGGTAAACACATGGGAAAAAAGAGTAAGAAGCAAATGTAAGATAGAGAGAGAGGGAGAATGTGGAGGGGCAAAGGAACAAAAAAAAAACCCAGCAGATCACGACAACCTCGGGCTGAATGTGTAGAGAAATGATTCTGCCCTGGCTAAAGGGCAAACAACTCGGAACAAAACAAACATATCGGGACTCTTGTCTATTGTGTTGCATGTTTGTGTTAGGAATGTGTTTAAAGGAAAAGCCTGGTTGATTCCTCAAGACACCCTGTAAGTCAATGATGAAAAAGTCAGAAGCAGAGGGACTGGTCAAAATGTGAGGTGCAAAACCCAGACACGATGATAAATCAACCCCAGAAGTGCTTCATTTTGGTGCTTCATCCTGCACTCAAAACGATTCACTACCTTTCAATGTCACAGTCAACGTAATTGCACATACATTTTTTTATTCATAAAGGTGTGGGCATATTTACCGTGTTCAAATCTAGTAATTTCAACAGGAATCCACATGATCAGGAATTTCGCAAAAAGTGAAAGATTTTCCCGTACAGATCCATTAAAGGGTTTCAAGCAGCTTTGTTTGAAAGTAATAATGTGCAGGTTGTGTTTTATACAGGGTTAAATTAAACTGTTTTCTTTTTTATATTTACATGTGTTCTCAATCACTATTTTCTCTTGAAATCCCATGATGTTAAAGGGATAGTTCACCCAAAAATGAAAATTCTGTCATTAATTACTTACCCTTATGTTGTTTCAAACCCGTAAGACCATCATTCATCTGTGGAACACAAATTAAGATAATTGTGATGAAATCCGAGAGCTTTCTGACCCTGCATAGACAGTAGGGCTGTGCGATATTGAAAAAAAATGCGATATGCGATACCTTGTTAAAAAATGCGATACGATATTGCTTGAAGTGTGAAAAATCTATTTAAATTATATTTTTAAATATTTATAACCAATTTGTTTCACATTCTTTCTTGGAAAAGAAAGAATCACTACAACTTCTGAAAGTGACCAGCAGTGTTTTAGCAGTACATAAAAAGTAATGTCACAAATCAGAAAATGTAATTTGAATCAACTCGGTGTTCGCGCGCCATCTGAAACGCGTCTCTCTCTGTGTGTGCTCGCGCTTTGCACGTGTGCGGCAGAACAGAAGATACGCTGTGCGAGATGCCACGTATTTATAGGCTGCTGTCCCTTTAAACCCGACGGATCCAGTATAATGATTCACATCCGATTTCTTTCTCAGTTGTTTACATTAATTTAAAACATAACCGACTGCGTTTACGAGAATGAACGCCGTTGCGATATGCATATCGCGATATTTACATTTGCGATGTTTCGATGTTTTTCGATATATCGTGCAGCCCTAATAGACAGCAACGCAACTGACACGTTCAAGGTCCAGAAAGGTAGTAAGGACATCGTTAAAATAGTCCATGTGACATCAGTGGTTCAACCGTAATATTATGAAGCTACAATAATACTTTTTGTGTGCAAAGAAAACAAAAATAACGATTTTATTCAACAATGTCATTTTCTGGGCTTTGAACGTGTCAGTTGCATTGCTGTATATGCAGGGTCAGAAAGCACTCGGATTTCATCAAAAATATCTTAATTTGTGTTCTGATAATGAACAAAGGTCTTACGGGTTTGGACCGACACGAGGGTGAGTAATTAATGACAAAATTTTAATTTTTGGCCAAACCATCCCTTTAAATTCTCAAAAAGTACATTATTATTAATAGTTTAGGCACTATTTTACACTTTATCAATATTAAGGTTCAATACGTTGACATTAGTTCATGCAGTAGCTAACATGAACTAACAATCATTAATACTTAAGTAATAATTTTTAAAGTAATTTAGATCAATAAAAAAAGTACAAAATGTTCACTGGTAGTTCACTTTATCTAATGCATTAATTAATGTTAACAAATTGAACCTTACTGTAAAGTGTAACCTATTCAATTTAAAACCAGACTAATATTCTACAAAATTATCCTCATTAAAGTGCTGTTACATTATGATTGCATTAGTGAGGTGGATTATACATTCAGGCCAAGAGGCGCAGGACTTCTGCACATAGGTGCGGGAAGTGGGAAGCTGCAGCACCCCTTGTTTTTTTCTGTGGGCAACTGTTTAACTGTTGGGAATAATTAAAAAAAAATCGGAGTGTCTATTTACACTAAGTGCAAATAGCCCGCCTTGTTGGCAGAGGCTATTTACACTAACTCCACCCACCAACGTGTGATTGGGCTAGTCAACATTACAAAAGACGGTCAACAATCGTCAGATTCAGTGGTGTAGATGGTAAGCGTGTGTTGTAGCCTACTCTTTTTGACGCGATCGACCCGGGTTCGAATCTGCCTTTTGGCGAACTTTTTTCTCCCTTATAGCCCCCCACCCCCGCGTGTACAGCACCCCCAACCTAAAACATCTTCCCGTGCCCCTGCTTCTGCACGACACAAGCACAAAAATTACAGACCACTGTGCTGCATTACACAATCAGCCATCCATAAAATGGGTCTTATTTTATCATAACAACTCATAACTACCGGTTATGGCCTTCAGGCGACTCAGACAGCCCGTCTTTACGGCAAGAGGGCTGACTTCATTACCCAATCACTACTATACAGCAAATCCTACAGCCTATCAACAGTAATTTCCTGCCCCATCTGCCCTCATCGAGCACAGCTGAAATCATTTTCATAAACAGCACTGAGAAAATAAGTGATCTAACCTGCGGGGACCCGAATACAGCTTTTGCTCGGCATGATTGGCTGTTTTTTTCCATAACAATAGAGGGAGGCTGAAGGTTGAACTTGTGGAGGCATTTTATTACTGTTGGCGGTGGGCTCTGAAGTGGACACGTTAGCCTGAATGGACCCAAAAGCATTAAAAATAAAGTGCACAGTGAACTGAAGGAACCTTTATTCTTTGAAGAAGTGTTCAAATTTATTTGATACAATTTCTTTTTCAAGGCCATGGTGATTTTAGGTTTGTTTTTAATTGATGTGATTACCATGTCCAATTTAAATTTAAATCACTGCTTCAGGAGTGAAATGAGAGAAAACGCAATTAAGCAAACTATTTAGGAATGCCAATTAAACACTACTGGGGCGCCTGAAGAATATGGGTGTCTTACTCTTAACTTATGCAAAACTGCACAACTCTTGGTAAAATTAAAGTAAAAGGTCATACGGTGAGTAATGCACTCCAGAATCGATTTGATTCTCACCCCTTTATCAATATCTGGCCCCCAGTTTCTCCTGACCTTTCGGATATCCTTCTAATTCCACAATGGCTTTCTCATCACGCAAAGCTGCAGAGGATGCTGTGAAATGTTTTAGGTGCGTGTATTCCACCTTAGCTCCATCGTGTATATGTCCAGCATGTAGTCACGAGTCAGATAGTCTCACAGTTGAATACAAAACTGAACTGGAAAATACTTCTACGATCTGGAAAGCTCAAATCTGATAGAAATCTGTTAGAAACCACATAAAGACAGTATATTTTTAATATTTGCTTAATGGCATCTTTTTTATGACTGAACGCGAGTATCACTGATACCAATACTACTGATGTCTCTAGGAAATTTTATTTTTTCCCTAATATTTAACCATTGACTATAGCCATTCAACATTAATTGAGAGCTATCAATTTTAACATTTATTAGACTTTAAAAAAAATAACAACTTTAATTTAAGTGAACTTAATACAATCTTCACATAAACCCATTATAATAAATGTCATATGTGACCCTGGACCACAAAACCAGTCATAAGGGTCCATTAATAATTATTGGCATAAAAGAAAAATCGATAATTTTGACCCATACAATGTTTTTTGGCTATTGCTATTTAGACTGGTTTTGTGGTCCAGGGTCACATATTTGGCTACCTCTACCCTTCATCAAGTAGGAAATATACAGAAATTTAATAAAGTTATCAAACACTAAATTCTAGATCAAATATAGATGAATCCTTAAAGCTACAAATGTTATTGATTTCCTCTTTTTTTCTTTTGTTCTTTGACGAACAGACATCACAGCAGCTGGTTATTAGGTTATTTGGCTGCTATTACTGCTGCTGCTGAACGTGACGTGGATCTGACGCGCATGCTTGTAGTTTCATTCATGCTTTAATATGAAATTATACAAATTTACTAGCCACTCATGTTCACTGGCCACAATTTTGTTGTTGGGAAATTATATTTTATATGACTTAATACTGCATACAAAAATTAATTTAAATTGATTTCCAGGTCATTTTTGGCCTATTTAAAGGGCATTTTCCACTAACCGTATTAAATGCTTGCATCATCTTTCATATCAAATTCTTACATTTTATTAATAATTTCACTTAATATAATAAGACAATAGAGGGCTGTTACCAATCAAATTAAATTAGTATCAACAAAGATCTTTCAACTGCAGAAAAAACAGAAGTGCCTGAAGTGGGATTTAGATGCATTTACACAGACAGTTCAGTGTAGCTGAAATATAGCACGAATGCATTTAGATACAAAATTATAACAGCATAAATATTATGAGCTTGGTGTTTTAACATTTTATTTATTTTTTTAGATAGGCTATACAAATATGAAATGTTGGAAAAAATGCAAAGATAAGCTACTATGAAAGTAAGCCGCCAGTAGGTGGCAGCAAGTGACTGTCTTAATGAATGAGTCATTGAAGCATGCCTTCAAACGATTCGTTCAGATGACTGATTCATTTAAGAATGTCCGAATGGACCACTGAATCATTGACTCAAATGGTTGAAAATTCAAAAACGCAAATCATTCAGTAGCGAAACACCGCTGGGTGTTGCTCAGAGATGCGCGACTGCTCTGCTGTGATCTTTGTTTGCATAGGCGAAATGCAAATCAATGTGTCTAACCTTTATATAATGTGTTTTTTTATATAATGTGATTTTTTGGTTGGTATTCTGTCTCTATACGTTCAAATAAACCTACCATAAAAATTACAGACCCTTCATTTCTTTGTAAGTGGGCAAACTTACAAAATCAGCAGGGGATCAAATAAATATTTCCCCCACTGTATTTGTTTTTTATTTATAAAAAAGTTAGATTTTTTGGGAACTGTAAAGGCCGTTTAACACCAAAATTGAAATCGATAAGCTCCAGGCTGATAGAGGTGTCTCTGCACCTCACTTCTAATCTCTCTCAATGCGGGGACAGGAGAGATGTCAGTGAATAAATGGGAAAACAAAGTAACTTGTGTTATTTGAAAAAGTAACTCAGATATTTTGTTGCAAATTTAAAAGTAATGCAATACTTTACTAATTACTTGAAAAAGTAATCTGATTACGTTACTCACGTTACTTGTATTCTTTACCCCCGAAACTGAAAGAACACAGTGCTGCACTTCACTCTGAAACATTCCATTCACTCTATTTATTCCATTTTAGTTTCATTAATCACACAGCCCTGGTTTTACCGTAAGAGACTCCCCATTTGCGATTTTATACAGTTCTCGAAAAATCGGCAAAATTTTGCAATCTCTCAGCAGCACAGATGAAATGGCTCTTTATTGTGTAAAGCTGGTTCCTTCAGAGCCACACTACAATCAAGGTAGTTATAAACCCATAACCGAACTGCTCCCCATCTCTAACCCTCACCTGTGTGGGTTTGGCTGGGCTCAGAGCATTCTGTTCCGTCTCCACCGTGACAAACACAGTCGTCCTCCGTGGCCCTCGGTCCGTCACAGGGCTTAACCGCGGCAGTCGGGTGGGAGTGGGTGTGAAGTCCATTCCATTCCCAAACGTCAGGAGAGCGTTCCCTATTCATGCAACAGACAAGACGTCCACATGTGACTCATATAAAATATATTACATGCATGCACAGTTTTAAGGCAGCTTTAATCGCATTTTTGGTAACTTCATGATTTAACTGACCACGGCATTGCATGCACATAGTTTATTTCGCGCTTTGATATGAAAGGATACAAGCTACAGCGCGCGCCGGCACCTTTGTGCGTGCATTTGAAGAGCACGCGCTGCAAGCACAGTACCGTTTCCGCGCTCGCTTGACTCGCGCCTGGCGCTGAAGTGAAGTGGAGCGTGCATCTGAAACGTCTGCCGTTCTCAGTCGTTCTGCAACTGAATAAATGCACTTCTTGTCAAGAGAAAAAGTGACAGAAGCAGCAGTTGTGAGTGGGGTGGCCAACCCTAGCCCCGCCCCTGCGTTAATTGCGTTAAATATTTTTAACGTAATTTTGACACCACTAATATATATATATATATATCTTTAAACATGTCAATTTAAAAAAAAAAAACTATGACTGACCACTTTACATGTCAGTCAGATGGCTCTTCCTGTCTAAGTGTGCCGTTCATGGCCAGAATAAACTGCAATGTGTACCAGACTCTAGTTTAGTCAAAGGTCTGGCTATTAGGCTGTTAGTCAGCTGGTGGGAGTGGTTCAGACTAGATATAGCCCGATTAATCATGGTTTAGAGCCTCTTCTTAGAGCCGAGAGCGCTGCTTGAATCTCTAAATCCATTTGGACTGAACTGTGTTTGCGAACTGAAGATTACTTCAACATTATTTTTCATTATGTGAAACTGATTCCATCAAGTCACAAGGGCACTTATCGACCAAATAATTTCTGAGAAGAGCACATTATCGAAACCAGTGACATGAATGACACAAAAACTCAACCATCTCTTTTCTAACAAATTTCCCGCAGCAAATGTTATTTCCAACAAGCATCCAAGTCAATAAAACTTGGCTACTTGTCATTTATCCGACAGGCAGTAAAAATAAAGTTTATATTATGGAAAGAAAAGTAATAGCACACCTCTCCACAAAGGTGGAAAGTAATAGCACACCTTTCTTCAACAAGTCGTATGATATCATTCGTGTCTGATGCGTCAATGGAGCAGCGATGAGATATGCCCTAAAACGCTTAGATTAGGTTTAAGGCTTTGTTTGAATCTCCAAAACAAATTTAATCAATAATGCCTGTTCTGAAGGGTGACCTGAGGTCAAAGGGCACAAAAAAATATTTTAAACTTTCCAATTCACAGGTCAGAAATCTCACCTATAATTATTATAATGACCAACCCTGAACTTTTACAATCAGGCTTCCACCACCCATATGGTGCCAAATCATGACTTTTAAATTTTATTAGGCAGTAATGGGAAGGTTGATATCATTATTGATCAAAATAAGTCTATGGCAACATATTGATGCCGTGCACAATGAAAAGCTGCCACAGTCAATAAATGGCAGAGGCTGAGGACAGAGGAGGAAAATGGCAGCTCTTCTGTTCACACACAATAACTCTATTATTATAATTGAAGATGATTTGACAGGTCCTCAGAGTGATAAAAGGAAGTGTGTTCTGAATCACTGCGTTTCTGAGCTTAGTGCCAGTACAGAGCGGCTTAACTTGGAAAAAGCAAGCACTAAACAGCTTCTTATCAGTCCTTTATCAAACACAAACAACATGCAGCATCTGCAAATGCAGGTTGTTAGTGGAGATGGAAGATTGTGGGAAATAATAAACAGGCTAGAGGAAATATGCTAGACAGCTGGAAAATAAAAAAGGACATATAATAAATAAAAAAATGCCAGAATATTCCATGTATTCTCAAACTTGAATTACAACAGACAACACTGAAAAATAAATTAATAAATAAACAGAAAAAAAAAACATGTGCAAAGCATTTTAGTTATCAGCTCAAATTTTGATCATAGTATGTTAGCAAATAAATACATAAATTAATGTAATCATAGAAAAAAAATGGAATAAATGACTGGTGTCAGTCCTAAATTTACTTTTGAATTACTTTTTTTCTTAATTTTTTTTAACATTATTTTTTATTAATTTTACCTTTATTTATATCCTTTCATTTTTGTACTAATAATTAATTGTGTTTATTTATTTATTTTTTATTTTTTTCTTACATTTCTGTCTCTTGTTTATTGGTTTAAAATAAATAAACAAATAAATAAATAGAACAGAAAAAAACAAACGTGTGAAAAACATTTTAGTTATCAGTCCAATTTTTGATCATAGTAAATAAGCAAATAAATATATATATTATATATATATAATAATACATATATTGTGATAATAGGAAAAAATAAAGGAATAAATTGAGAAAAAAACTAAAAAACAATTAATTCTAAAATATATATAGTCCTAAATTAATTTTTGTATCACTTTTTTACTTAAATTTTTTTTTTTAATTAATTTTGAGATGTTTTTTTTTTTTTTTTTTTTTAAGTGTCCTTTCATTTTTTTATAATAACTGATTTATGTATTCATTTATTTTTATATTTATTTATTCCCACATTGTATATCTGTATGTAAATATTGCCACATTTATTTTACATTTGTTGTTGTTGTTTTTTTTCTCTATTCATCCTTACATTTCTGTCTCTTGTAGGAAAATTAGGTAGACTAGTCTTGCTTACCATTGGTTTTAAAATAAATAAATAAACATAAATAATTTTTAATTTTAATTTGATTTCATATTGTCTTTAAAAGCTGTTGACCTCTATTATGACCACTGAGCACTGGGTAATCTCACCACCAAAGGCTCTGAATCATCTCAGGCCTGTAGTTCCTCTTGGCTTCAGCATCGGTGGGATGCTCCCACGTCCTGCAAACCCACTAAAAATATCTCAGCAGAAAGGAGAGGAGGGGAGGGGATCTGCGGGGACTAATCCTACATCTTTAATTCACAGCACATTCTGTCATAATCAATGAAAGTGGTGGCAGGCAGCTCCTGCATGACTGACGTGCTAATGAGAGTTATGACTACACCGTGAAGATGAGAGCTATTTTTTTGTGTAAGAAACGGCATTTTTATCACTCTTAAGAAAGAGCGTAGATCCTCTTTTGAGTATTTTATTAGGGTTTTACATTACTGGTCACCACATAAAGCAAGTGACCCTTTATGATCCACGAGTGTCTCACTTTGCACAAAAAAAAAAAACGAAGTGACTCCAGTTTTCCATACACACTTGAAACGATAATTTAGGGGAATCACTCTCATATTTAAAGACATGTTTGTGTGAAAGCTCTACACACAATATACAACAGGTTGCTTGGTAACCTGGCCTGTCCTCATAAAAAGCTGCACTGTGTGTGTGTGTGATGCATGAGATCTTCAGAGATGACCTTAGTGCTGCTTGGCAATAGACAGGGGTTACGCTAATTGACTGTGAATGAGTGCTGTATCCTGTTGTTTCAGTAAAGTTCACAAAAGCATTTCAGAGAGCTTAGTTAGAGAATAACTAAATGCTTTAATTTGAGCCCAGTCCACTCACACTGAAGTATTGCCTATTAAAATATTAAACGTAGAAGGAAATGGGGTGAAAGCAGGAAGAAATAATATTATAGTAGCTCAGTATTTAGACTAATGGCAAAATTATGCATTTGCTTATACAGTTATTAAATGTTGATGAAATATCGACTATCTGATAAACTGAAACTGTTCATTTGCTATTGTTTACACCCATACCAGGGCTCCAGACAAAAAAAAAACCATAAATAAATTTAAGAGCCATTGGCTCCTGTAAGAAACAAAATTAGGTGCCAAATTATTTTTTAAGTCATACTGTCATGTGTTTATTTCTCATCTTTTCATGTCTTTATTAGCATTTTAATCCATCTTGTAGATGTCATGGAAACTAAGGTTCACTTAACTAAACTAGCGGTAACTAAACGTCTTTTCCAACTTGAGAACCATTTACAGTCACAAAGAACTGTTTATTACACAGAATTTGTACCAATATCATGGACCATAACTATGTCAGCATCTCTTGGCCATTGAGTGTAGTTTGGGCTCCTCCTCGATGCATCCTATAAGGGCCATTCTACAGAATTGGTTCAAACTGCAGTCCCACAAACAAAAAACACATTTAAAAAGCATTTACGTATTTAAATCTTAGATGTTTATTAAAATCCTTCTATTATCTATTGAAAGCCACAATAATATTTAAAACATTAGTAAGCTTAATATATATATATATATATAATCATCATTTATTGGGTACTTTCAATTGGGAGGTGGCTGTCCTGAACCCTATCCCCTAAATTTCAACTTATGAAAATGATATTGAAATAATTTTTGTATTTTTTTCCATTGTTGATTTTAAAAAAAACTATTTGATTATTTTAAAAAGTGAAGTTCAAAAAAATATTTATTTTATATTTTCTTTGTAAATGATGAAACCTAATGTAAAAAAAAACAAAAAACAAACCTTGTCCCGCACTTTTCATGTCACTACCGAAACAGTGTATGTTTAGTCTATTGGCCGAGACTGATTTTAACTAAACCTATACATTTATGATCAGGAAATATTCCTGTGTCCCCCTCTCTCATAGCTACAAGGTGCGAGTAGATAGGCCTCATCATTTTGAGGTAAATGTGTTCAAAAGTCAGACAAATCTGTGTGCAACTTTAAGGAACGTCACTATTGAACACCTTTTTTTCTGCAATTAAGCACACTTTTTTGGGAGTTATTCCTAGGCCTGGACGATAAAACGGTATCGATATTTATCGACGGTACACCTTCTTCGATATCGATCGGAAAAAAATTCGATATAGCGCACGATATAGGCACGTAGTATGAGTGATGCAGACAGCACACACAAAAACGAACACATGCTGAAATGAGTGCTGTGCCTGCCTGTGATGAGGTGATTGTGAATAAAGAATGAATATTAGTCGAATTTAAAATAAACACTTGCATTTTAATGTTAGGTGTGCATCAGGGAGCGTCATCAGTGGCGCACGAGATGCGGTGATGTAAGTGATGCTGTTGCATTTTAATGTTTTGTTAGTCTAGCCCACGAGATGCGCCGCTGCTGTTATTCATTCAAAATATTAGAGAGTAGCTCAATGTGGAGAAGATCTTTAATGGGTTAAAACCGAAACCAAGCCATTCACACAGAACGCATAAGTTAAAACAGTTTAAACTTTTAGAAAACACGTCACGAATTTGTGGAGGTTTATTCCTTTTCACTGCGTCTCATATGTTTTTAAATGCAGTCTGTGTAAATGACGCTTCGGCTCTTTGGATTAAGCAATGCATAAACACATGATGCTGTTTTGTTCATAATTTTTTATGCAATTTCTGAAATTATATTTGATTTTTATGCGTTAATTTAAACTTAATGCACGTTTTTATAGAGTTACTTCCTTGCGTTGACAATTTAAATGCGCTGCATTATTTTGCTCATTGCGCCCTCCTGTGGCCTCGGGAGACAATTAGACCTATACAATAAAGACCTATTTAATCTGCATATAAAACATTAGAAATGAGATATTTGTTTAATTTTTATTGTGTTTGATTGTTAAAACAAAAAATATTTGTTGTTTGTCTCAATAAATTGTGTTAATTATAAATACAGTGGTTCAATTTAAACATTTTTTTCTATTGCTTTTTGGTTTTAAAAAGGTTATAAAAAATGTCAATAATTATCGATACCGAACGATATGAAACATTATATCGTTGATACATTTTTTAGCTATATCGCCCAGCCCTAGTTATTCCATAACATTTAGTTTTATATGTATACCACTGTTCAGAACTGTGCTAGCTAACCATGTGCAGATTAGCATCTTTGAGCTAGGCTCAAAAGTATCTAAAATTGTAACTACTGAAACATTTGGTGGGGTTTCGGTAGTGATATCTTTGTTTTTTTGGTTGTTATCCCATAGAATTACCGAAACAGTCACTACCAATGTCATCATTGTTTCGGTAGTGACAAAAGGGAACACATAATCCTCATATTTGGGGGAAATAAACTATATTTTAGTACAGTTATGCAATTTTTTTGTATTTTAGTATGTTTTAGTCGTGTTTTAGTATGCGAGTTAAAATTCTGTAATGTGATGTGGTTGCTACCAAAGCATTACTGTCACTACCCGAAACGAAATGGGATGTTTTGTCAAAAATAAAGTATACTGAATTATCAACTAAGATGTTATGATAGTTTTTGGTTCAATGTATATTCAGACTAATGAATCCTTAACTTTGAAATCAGTATAATCAACTTTTTGACATTTACAAAAAAAAATTGGATTCAAAATACAACAAATCTCATAAATTACACTTGAAATATTGTTACAAATTTAATTGCTATGGATTTACCGCTAAAAATATTTTTAGTAAAATATCAAAAAAATATATATTTACAATCTAGATGTAAGCAAAATCTTAATAGGTCAATATAACCCTTCTAATTATATTAGCATTACTGTGTTTCGGTAGTGACAAATTTGGGGAGAGGACAAATATTCCAAAACTTGCTGAAAATACAATATGAGAATTAACTGCACATTTACTAGAAATGTGTACCTTGGATATTATACAATTTGCATACATAGACATTTTTGGGGAAAAAACTTTTTTTCAAGACGTTTCCAACTCTGACTTTGGACCAATTCTGTAGAATGGCCCATAAATGTTGTTATATGTCTTTCACATATCCAGTCTGTTTTTCTTCATTAGTAACATGCAATTTACAGGATGTGTTGAATTTTATCTTGAGCTCCTTGCATTGTTTCTTATCATTTAGACAACAGGTTAAGTAAAAATATGAATATGCAATATAGTGCATAAATGTAGCAAAAAGCTCTTCTTTATAGTTATTTAATGAGCTTATGGACGCTGTATTTCTGAGTTAAATTCTGATTATTCTGAGCCCTGCGTACCAAATGGTTAATATTGTCTGATATCAATTACATATACAGTGTCATCAAATCTTATCAAATTCCCCAAAACAACCAACTTACACATAATTCACAATATCATTAGCACCTAGAGAGGACCTCTACAGCCCTGAAAGTCAGCAGAGACCAGGACAACTAGATGAGCCCCAGATACAGATCCCCAGTAAAGACCTTGTCTCAGACGGCCACCGGGACAAGACCACAGGAGCCAGTTGAGTCCTCTGCACAATGTGACTTTGCTGCAGCCTGGAATTGAACTGCTGGTTTCGTCTGGCCAGAGGAGAACTGGCCCCCCGACTGAGCCTGGTTTCTCCCACGTTTTTTTCTCCATTCTGTCACCGATGGAATTTTGGTTCATTGCCGCTGTCGCCTCTGGCTTGCTTAGTTGGGTACACTTCATTTCCAGTGATATCGTTGACTTGATTGCACAGATACTATTTAAACTGAACTGAGCTGGATGATGACATCACTGAATTCAATGATGAACTGTCTTTAACTGGAAAATTAGTGTTTACTATTGTCATTTTGCATTATTGACACACTATTTTCCTAATTAATGCTGTTCAGTTGCTTTGACACAATCTGTATTGTTAAAAGCGCTATATAAATAAAGGGGACTTGACTTGACTTGACTTGACATTATGCCATAAATTGAAATTATACAACTTTTTGTCATAAGTTTGAATTTGACATAATTCTGACTTATGTGTTTTTTTGTCAATTTAGAAGTTTCAGGTCAGGGTTCAGGACTTTTTATCGAATTATTTTGTCTTATGTCATAATTTTGACCTTTTATCTCATAATTATGACTTTATTTTTATACCATATGTGGTGTCAATGGGCTTCCATACTGCTCATTTTGCAATACCAACTGAGGTAAACGGTCAATTTAATTACATTGTGTAACACAATGGAGCCAGTTTATTTCTCTATTTACAGACAATGTGTTATAAAATATGAATGTTTTTCTCTCCAACTGTCACTGTATTGAATTTTAAACTAATGTGTTTTTTTAACCTTAAACCGCATAAACACATTACATTACACCAAATACACAAAATAATGTTCTTTTTAGCAACATCATATGACCCCTTTAATTAAGGTTACATGGAACTTTACCTGGAATATCTTTACCTGGAATGTCCTGGATGCTGATTGGTCAATACACAATGTAACCTACTAATTTAATATAATACCAGCTAACTGAGCAGGTTTTTGTTACACCAAACACCCTTTAAACTTAGCTGCTATTAACCTTAACTAAGTAGGCTTACATGTTAGGAATTGTATTGTCTAGCAGTAATAATGTTTTACTAGGCTAAACATTGATATTTTAATATATTAAATCCTTATATTTGATATATTTAATATTTATGTTTAACATTATTTATTACTATAATATTAATTTTATATTAATAAGCATTTTTTACATTTACAATTTATTACAATATTATATTTTAATATTCTTTTTAGGAATTATACCTTCTTATTTAGGAAATATATATTCAAGCAGTAATGGCTTTTTACAAAAAATTTGCATATTAATTTATAACATTCTTATATTTAATATTTACGATACATTAAAATTTACACTTAAACATTTGTAATATTTAAAATATTAAAATATAACATTTTAATAAATTTATACTGTGTTAAGTCGGCGCCGATGGCCTCGTGGGCAGCGTGCCAACATATAGCGCCTTTGCGCTTCGGGTGTCCCGAGTTCGAGTCCCGGCTCGTGGACCTTTCCCGATCCCACCCCCCTCTCTCTCTCTCACCCACTTCGCTTCCTGTCGACCTACTGTCCTATCTAAATAAAAGGCATAAAACGCCAAAAATAAATCTTAAAAAAAAAAAAATAATTTATACTGTGTTAATACTTAATTTTTCTTTTTCACAGAGTATGACTGACAATAGTTTGGTCTCTATTATTTCTTATATTATTTACATGGCCAAAAGTAATAATGTTTTACTAAACATTGATATTTTGATATATTAAATCCTTATATTTAATACATTTAATATTTAATTTAATAATACATTAACATTTACATTTAAACATTTGCTATATTTACAATTTAATACAATATTATATTTTAATATTTATTTTGGAATCATACATGTACATTCTTATTTAGGAAATATATACAGCAATAATTCTAATTACTAAAAATGTGCAATTTAACATATTAAATTCTTAAATTTAATATTTATGATACATAAAAATTTACATTTAAACATTTGTAATATTTAAAATGTATTACAATGTTATATTTTAATATGTGTTAATACTTAATATCACTTTTTCACAGAGTCATGGCTGACAATATAGCTTGGTCTCTTGAACCCTATTATTTACATAGCCTATTATTAAATATTACGAAAGCAGTTAAAAAACACAACAGAAAAATTACTGGCAAGACGACGGATAAACAATGGAAAATTGGACAGGTAAATTAAACTCTTTCCCTCACAGTCAACTTTAAAATATTTCTAACACTACAGGAGGAAGACATTTATATCCTGTCAGTGAGAACAGCATTTAAGCAATCTGAAATGTTCAACTGACAGACTAGTAGTGCTGTGTTCAAAATATCGATACGACGATGTATCGTCACAGAGATTTGATGATACGAGTATCGATACAGCTGGCCCTGTATCGATATTGTGGCACGTGTGCAGCCGTGGACCGCGCGTAATTTGTTTAAAATTTTACAATGTTTAAAATTGAATAGAAAAGTGCGAGGTTTCTAAAAAAGAATGAATAGAACATATATAGGCTACAACAAGGTTTAACCTGGCCGCAGAGGAAAACAACTGGGTTGCCTGATATAAAGAGACGTAATCCCCGCATTATTATGCTGTTACATTATGATTATATATTCAGTGGCATAAAATGGTCTTTAAAATGACAATAATATCGCACAACAAAAAGTTGTTATCGTGACAGGTCTATAGTAATGAAGATCTGTGGAGCCTAATGAAGCTGAGCTGGACCTCAAAGATTGAACTGAAAGGAACAAACATTTTCAAAACTTCAAGAGAAAGAGACTGGAAAAAGCGAAACTCTGTTTGACCCGAGGTGAGAAGTGGAAAAAGATGTTTAGATGGTCTATATTTACTTCATACTGCAGATGATAAAGCACTCAAAGTTATTCTGCATGACTGTGTTTCAGAAGGATAAAAAATATTTCTGTCTAGGTGTGAAATGTATGCGACAACCATTGGCAAAATGTTAATTCATTCAAAATTAATCTTTAATTTATGTAGCCGCCTACATCCTGGATGTCAAAATTGTACATAAGGAACAAGAAAAATGAATCAAAGAACAAGAACAAGAATCAAATGACATACGGTGCAAAGTGTGGCTTTGGAGCTCTGTATCATAAAAAGCACAAACAATTTAGATTCACACCTTTTTTTCTAATGTTTCTGTATCTGGAAGTGCACCACTTGAAAGTATAAACAGCTTTCAGGACGTTTGATGTAATGAGTTCCTCATACAATAGACTTTAACAGTCAAGTTCTGAGAAAAAAAAAATTTCTCAATAGGCAATTGATTTTTAAGAATAACTTATTAACCTTTAAAAAAAATAGACCTGCTGTGAGGTAAGAGGTTTTTAATCGATGGTATATGCTTTTGTTGAAGCAATCAGCCTGCATTATTCTAACTTTTTTTTTTAAATGCGTTTAACGGCCCAATTCCTGGTGAAAAAAAAACTATAACCATGACTCTGCAGAGATATCTCCACCAATCAAATGAAACTAAAGATGCATCAAAAGAAAACTTCAGTTCAATGTAACACTGTAAATAATGTAATAGAATCTTCCCTATGCTTTTAAACTACTTAAATATTTGTAAATATATTGTTTCAGGACGTTTGATGTAACGAGTTCCTCATACAATAGACTTTAACAGTCAAGTTCTGAGAAAAAAAAATATTCTCAATAGGCAATTGATTTTTAAGAATAACTTATTAACCTTTAAAAAAAATAGACCTGCTGTGAGGTAAGAGGTTTTTAATCGATGGTATATGCTTTTGTTGAAGCAATCAGCCTGCATTATTCCAACTTTTTTTTTTAAATGCGTTTAATGGCCCAATTCCTGGTGAAAAAAAAACTATAACCATGACTCTGCAGAGATATCTCCACCAATCAAATGAAACTAAAGATGCATCAAAAGAAAACTTCAGTTCAATGTAACACTGTAAATAATGTAATAGAATCTTCCCTATGCTTTTAAACTACTTAAATATTTGTAAATATATTGCTTATTTTGATTATATCGTTTGCAATGCTTCATGGGATTGTAGTTCTTTCCCTCATTAAAGCCATTATGTAAACAGTCATGTACCTTTTGACTTTTGTCCAATTTTCAAATACTTTTTTGCTTCAAATGTTGTGATTCACATCGTAGCTGGTTGGTTTGATTTGATTGATACAGGTTGCATTGATACCCATTTTTACTCTCTGCACTTAAAGTGATGCAATGTGACAAAACTAGAATGCAATAAAACTAGTGATAAACTAACCAAGCCGTTAACTACTAGTGCAACCCCTATCAGTCATTTCTTGCTCCTCTTCATCTTCTAAACAATGTTCACTATAGAACCACTCCTACAGTGTCCACAAGTCCCTGGTGGCACACTTTGGCGTATGCTACAAAAATGCCTCCACAGAACCCGAAAAGAGATGCTTTGAAATGAGCACGATGGCCAGTGAATGACAATAGGGAACTTTGATCAGCCAACCCAGAGTCCTCCACATGTGCAAAAGCGACTATCAGACCCAACTTCAAAGAGCTGCTTCCCATCCAGTGCAATTAATAGAGCGGAGAGTCAACTGATATGATATGATGATCCTATTAGGACATGATAGGCATGTCCTATTCTAAAAGAAAAAGAAATTAAGAGAAAGTGATGAAAGCAAGAAAGAGGGTGACTGACAATGTAAAATATGAAAGGTAAAAGCACTGACTCCAAAAGCTTGTTTGAAAATACTGTACATTGATGCGGTCTGATTCAGCGGACCATCTGTTGTGCCCGTTCGAACATGAAAGACATGAATAAACATAAAAAGTGACTGTCTGAAAGAAAAAAAACAGCGTGGAAGTAGGTAAAGCAATTGAAGAAAAGCCCACTCGAGCAGCACTCCACATACAGAATTCAGCCAATCAATTTTCAATAATTTATCAGCTGACCAAAGCACATAGCTCCAGGCATTTCTCCTGTGGGTGTTTAAAAAAAATCTCTCTTCTTGGATCTGGGATTTCTGTAGGTTGGTTCAACAGCTAAGAGTAAAGAGACACTAAAGAATATCACTTTTTTAAAACTTTCCTTCAGGCACCATTTATAATCTCACCATTAAAAACGCAGTTGGAATTGACAGATCTTACATTGTGCACAGACTTGGGCTTCAGATTTCGGTTTCATCCAGCCTGAAGATTATCGTGTTTGATATTTTGAGCATTTTTTTTGTTTGTTTCCATTCGTCATGCATCTAACAGCAAGATGTGTTTCTGCATGAGTTCGTCATGTTCAGAACGCTTTGAGAGTCTGGTAATGCGTGATTCTCAGTCATTTAGTGTATGATGCCAGTTTTTTCTCTGTAAGCATTTACAAAGTCAGCAAGTGTATGATGCCTAATGTTTTAAAATCATCATAAAAACAGTCATGTAGTGTATTCCAGCCTTTAGTCACACTTGTTTTCGGACGAGATCCACATAACTTGAAAAAAGGCACTTAAAAAGTGCATTTCCTTCACCGGATTTGAGCAAGAGATTTGGCAGAGATATATCTTTGGGTTGGGTTGAAAATTCAAGCGCAAAGAGGACAGCCAGGCAGCTATGCTGTAAATACAGATGCACCTGCTAACTGTTTATCTCCCACACTTTTTGCACACATATAAGCAGTCCAACTGATAAATGTCTGAATATGCCTACTCCCCTACTATATACAGCAGTAGGCACAAACAGTATGTGAAAATACTAGTCTGTAAGAATTCATAGTTGGAGAAAAGTACCTGGAGGACCTACAACTTCCAAAAAGTTCCTCAAGTGAGAACTTGACAAAAAAATGGCAACACATTAAATTAAATGTAAAATTTAAGTAAAAGTGTTTTTTGTACAACACGTCAATAATCTTTGCTTTATTTACAACTTTCGAAAATGTTTTTTACAGTGTATATAAAACAGGTTTTTAATGGTTGTGAAGTTCATTCCTCATCAAAACTCCAGTTGTAATCATTTTGGTCACATCCTAATGGCCAAAGACTTTGAAAGTCTATTTGAAATAGAAATGAAAATCAAAGAGTCTTGCCTCATTGTAACTCCGCACAGCGTTGCAGAAAGCCTCATCTGCGACGATCTGCGTCTCTCCTTTCAAGAAGGCCTGGAAACGCTCCTTCACCACCTGCAACTGCTGCTTGTTCAGCTGAAAACAGAAAAGAGAGAAAACAAGAGTTAACTGAAGATCTATCAGTGGCATCTCATTTCTTTAGCATAAATAAATAACCATAGGAAAACAGAGTTTATGATAATGCTCACTGTAGCACCTCTTCTGGCAACATTAAGTATGCAACGCAATTCTGTTGAGCATGTGTCAATATAAAAATGCCATTTTCTGCTAAATGATGTTATTCTTTAACTGCAGTTCACTTCTAAAGCACATGAAAATGGCTTTCCATGAGTACAAATATCCTCATTTTACTTGTTTGTATTCATAAATGTTGTTTTTGGCGTGTGTTATTGATGTTTTGGTAATGAATAATGAGTGGGAAAACACAATTATTTTCCCATCCTTTAATGTGCTTCCAAAGCTGATGTAAAATCAGCAGGAACTACAGAACAAATGCATCGATAATGTTTTAGAGGAAAAACATCTTTATTCAAAATGGCAATATTTTTCTTCAGAAAAAAAAAAATTCTGCTTGGAAAAAAAAAACATTAGTCATAGCCTTTGATGTTCATGATCCAAACAAAGATGCTGCATACATGCAACATGATCAGTTTCATAATTCTAAGGACATAAACAGTCATTTCAGATGTAAACACTATTATATTAACATATTTTAGAAACTCAAGACGCATCGTGATAGAGTATAAAGCACCCATAGACTAGGGCTGGACGATATGGCTAAAATTGATATCACGGTATATTTTCGGTCGATACGATATAATTCCGATATCGATATGAACACTATTTATCTGAAATAGAAATCTTTTGTAACATTATAAATGCCTTTATCATCACTTTTGATCAATTTTAAGCATCCTTGCTAAATAAAAGTATTAATTTCTATAATTTCTTTCCCAAAAAAATAATAAAAATTATACTGAATGGAAGTGTATAATGTTACAAAAGCTTTTCAAAACAGAATGGTTTGACTTCAGTTTTGTGAAACTATACATAAAAATGTCTGCATGAAACAGCAGACGAGCTGAATGAAACGCAGATTTACTCTCTGCCAGCAGGTGGCACATAAAGCGTTTCCTTGGTTTCCGCTGTAAACAAAGCAGCACTGCATGTATGAACTTTAATATGCATTATACAGAGGCAAGATGTCAGGGCTCTACGCTTACTTTTCTTTTTAGGAGCACTTGTGCTCCTAACTTAAAAAATTTATCATATGACCCCTTTAAACATTTTTCCAAACCCAAAGTTTTGAATGTGCTTTTAGGTACATAATCATATTTTCTCCAATATATTTTCAGTAGAAAATGTTTATATGTTGTACAAAGCATAAAAGATGAATAAAAGTCAGATTTGTTTGCACATAAACCATATAAAGATATCAAGTTGCACACCTATCTCACAAATCACTCTTGAAGGACACATAATTCTAAGGACATAAACAGTCATTTCAGATGTAAACACTATTATATTAACATATTTTAGAAACTCAAGACGCATTATATACAAATACATACACATGCATGTATGTATTTGAAATGATCACAAATTAGATGTGCTGCAGTAAAAACTAGATTTGGCTTGAGAAAGCCTAACCTGAAAGTTTGAAGCAGTTGTAAAAGCTTGAAGTTTGAAAGTTTAGATAGATAGATTAGACAGATGCTTATAGTATGTTGCAGCACAATTTAATACATTGTTAACGATTTAACATGTTGCTAGCATGATTAGCATGTTGCTAACATGTTGATAGTATGTTTCTAGCATAAATAGCATGTTCCAAACATGATTACCATGTTGCTAGCGTGTTTTAACATGATTAGGATGTTGTTAACATGTTG
This sequence comes from Sinocyclocheilus rhinocerous, assembly GCF_001515625.1. Classification (NCBI taxonomy): domain Eukaryota; kingdom Metazoa; phylum Chordata; class Actinopteri; order Cypriniformes; family Cyprinidae; genus Sinocyclocheilus; species Sinocyclocheilus rhinocerous. The sequence goes on from NW_015641014.1 coordinate 2,908,280, forward strand.
TTAGCATGATTATCATGCTACTAGCATGTTTTAAGCATGATTTATATGTTTCTAACATGATTATCATGTTGCTAGTATGCTTCTAACTCAATTAGCATGTTGTTTGATTAGCATGACTGACAAGTTTTAGTATGTTGACAGTATAATTTATCATGTTGTCCTAGGATAGTCATTAAGCTTTGCTAGTGACAGACGGCTTAAACACTCTGTAAGTCTTATTGTACAAATGTTTTGACCCCCTCAATGAAAGTCTATGGGACTTTTCATAGTTTTGATCGTCTGTTTCATAAGTCAAATTTTCATGAGAAAATCATAAGTCGGATAAGACTCGCAACCCGAGTCATACCAGTCTTAAGGTCTGACCTGAGTTTGGTGGTTCTAGCTTGAAAAATCTAAGAGGAGATACAGTCCAACTTGTCTCAGAAGAAGAAGAAGCTTAAACAGCATTGACTAGGATGTAATAGCATGACTTCTGTGAAAAGGGCATTATAGTATTTTTTACAGTATATTGTCTGGTGTGAAAGTGGTTTTTCGAGGGTCTCCAGAAGGGTTCATGAAAATGCAGAATAAAAAAAATACATGGAAGAAGTGAAAAATGGAAAATTAAACTCGCATTTAGTCGCAATTAAATAGCTGCTATTTGTACATAGTGGTATACAGTGGACACGTATGCCTTGATTCTAAGCCAAATGATATAATGAATGTAATAAGAGACTCGCAAAGACAGCTAAGTAGTGGAATCAAACTGTCCAACAGTAGTCAAGATATCAGATTTTCACAACACGATTATCATGGCCAAAAGAACTGTGTTGGAGCGTCAACCAGATACTGTGGTATACTGCGATACAGGTACTGTATATTGCGCCATCCATAAAATCAATCCTAATATTTCCAAAGTGAGTGTAAAATCAGCATAGGACAACCTGGTTGCTGGAGAGGTAATGCACATGAGAAGGACAGAAATCAAAAGTTTACAGGTTTGTGGCACTAATAGTAAAAACATCAGCTCAGGGAAAATCTCTCAAATGGTGACTGTGGTGGGCGAAAGCATTTTAGCCTTAGAGTTCAGGTTTACTCTAGTTCACACACCCACCCAAAAACACAACAAAGTACTTAATAAACATCATTAATGCTCCCAAAGGGTTCTGAGGGCATGAGACCACCTCATCTAGTGTATATATATAGCTGCTCACTAAGTACAGATTTGTGAGTTTCTTTTTGTTTCTTTTGCTATTATATCACAAGCCTGTTATACAGATGGTCTCCATTTTCTCATTCTTAAAATTTATTTTTCTTTTGTTCTCCTTCCCTTGATGGCATTTTGCTTTTGCCACTCCCTGAGCATGACAACCCCTTCACATCGTCATGGCAACATCATCCACTGCATGGCTTCCAAGGACCAGCCTGGCTGCTGCAGAAAGTCGCTTTCTGTTTTTTATATCAGCGGCAAAGGGTAAAACACCAATCATGAAACAAACACCAGCTGCCACCCTTCCTTGATGAGTACAGACATTCAGATCATCTTTTAAACTAAACATATGTCTGAAGTAGTGTTGTCACGGTACCAAAATTTCAGTATTCGGTACCAATACCAGTGAAAATCCACGGTTCTCGGTACCAATTTCGGTACCAAAGCAAAACACAAAAACATGCTAATTGAACAACATTTTTATTAATAACGTTAAACAAAAATTAA
>NW_015641014.1:2910784-2913822 GCF_001515625.1 Sinocyclocheilus rhinocerous
TTTCTGAAGACAGTCGGTTTCCTTCAGAGATACATTCATATAAAACACCCACGACGTGTTTTGATTTTGAAACGTGCAGTGCTCATGTTTATTCAACGAAGTCAAACGGCACAAATAAATCAATGTATGGGAAACTGGTAATGTATATCGAAATATCGGAAATGTGTTTAAAAATCATATCACCGTTATTGAAAAAAATTATTTCGCGATACATATTGATATTGAATTATTGTCCAGCCCTATGCCAAATGGCATCAAATAGCCACTCAAACCAAAGTGTGTCTACATTTAGGTTTGGAGTATTGTAAACCTGAATATTTGAGGGTAACAACCAAACTTTTTGAAAGGTCTGCATGTTTGCTCTCTAAGTGAAAGTTACCAGCACCATTTTCTGCCAGTGACCTAAGGTCAGGAAGGAAATTCTCTGGCTTGCTGTTTATTCAGACATTTCCTATCATTGTTTAATGGGATAGTTCACCCAAAAATGAAAATTACCCCATGATTTACTAACCCTCAAACCATCCTAGGTGTATACGACTTTCTTCTTTCAGACGAATACAATCATTAAAAAGTTGTATTAAAAAATGTCCTGGCTTTTCTAAGCTTTATAATGGCAGTGAATGGTAGCCGATATTTTGAAGAAAAATAAAGTGCATAAATCCATCATTGCGCACATGCGTTCACAAGAGAGTGGTGTTCCAGCGGATGACGTAGTACGTAGGGGTAACGTAAGCTCCGGTGAGAATATGCTAGTCTCGCGAGAACCAAGTTTTGTTTACAGCCTGTGGTAAAAGACTTATTTTAGTCAATGTACATGTTGTAAAAGATACAAAATGGCCCAAAGGAACACACAACACTTGCAAACATTTGAACATTAAGTGTATATCTATTCATAAAACATCACAGCATGCAATTCTTCTCTTGTTCTACTACTCTGGATTTATACATAACCAGACACAGTTCAGAACTGTAACTTGTAGTTTTGTGTTCTAAACTTGTAGTTTTATTTCACGCTGTCACCGTTTGAACTAAATGAAAGTAATGCATAGTGTTAATATGAAAATGGTGCTGGTCCCTTTAAGAACGAGAGATTGCTTCATTACACTATACTGCTTCATTACACAAGCAGACTAGCTAAAGCTACCCCAAGCTTTGCATGCCATAGTTCACAGTGGAAAATGCCTTTATTATATACGTTACATGGTTTATTTTGATAGGTGAACTGTCTTTGTAGTGTTAAGGGAAAGCACCTCTGCAGGCGTGTTAACAAACTAGAGAAAGACACAAAGTCTTTTCTGCTTGCCACAATAAATAGCTATTTTTCTGCACTAAACAAGTGAATTTTGGCAAGATATTTTCAGAAATGATAGACAAGATGTTATAGAATAATAATTTAATGAAAACCCAATTTTGACAAAAAATTTCCTGAAAACTTCCCAGCGCGACAACAGTTCAGAACTGTAACTTGTAGTTTTGTGTTCTAAGCTTGTAGTTTTATTTCACGCTGTCGCCGTTTGAACTAAATGAAAGTAATGCATAGCATTAATATGAAAATGGTGCTGGTCCCTATAAGAACGAGAGATCTGTCAAGAGTGCTATACTGCTTCATTACACAAGCAGACTAGCCCGAAATTTACATGCCGTAGTTAACACAGGACTAGTGGAAAATGTGCATTGATACACCTTTATTATACACGTTACATAGTTTATTTTGAAAGGTGAACTGTCTTTGTAGTGTTAAGGGAAAGCACCTCTGCAGGCGTGTTAACAAACTAGAGAAAGACACAAAGTCTTTTCTGCTTGCCACAATAAATAGCTATTTTTCTGCACTAAACAAGTGAATTTTGGCAAGATATTTTCAGAAATGATAGACAAGATGTTATAGAATAATAATTTAATGAAAACCCAATTTTGACAAAGAATTTCCTGAAAACTTCCCAGCGCGACATCTGACGGGTTTTCCTAGATCGCATCACGAATGCATCAATTTGCTTCAGAAGGCCTTTATTAACCTCCCAGAGCCGCGTGAAGCACTTTTTTATGATAGATGGATGCACTTTATTTTGCTTCAAAATCTCAACCACCATTCACTGCCATTATAAACCTTGGAAGAGCCAGGACATTTTTTTTTTATAGAACTCAGATTAGGGCTGCTCGATTATGGCAAAAATCATAATCGCGATTATTTGGCCAATATTGTAATCACGATTATTTAAAACGATTATGAGGGGGCCATATAACCAAAACTTTATATGAGTGATTTATTTAAAGATAGTGATACATATGAAATATATATTTCCTGTAAATAAGGTTGCTATGACATCTACATTGTAGAGACCAGCGGAATTTCAAACAAACAAACAAAAAATCTTCAAAATGATTGAAAATAATTAAACTGTCAGTAATAAAAAAGCAAAGAACAAATACAATAGAATACAAAGATACAAATGAAACAAACTGTGCTTTAATGTTTTTTTATGCAAGCCTCAAGCAGTTTACAGTCTACTACAGAAATGAATAATCAAATAAAAAATAAAACAGCATAGTCTTGACTGTAAGAATTAAATTTTTTTTTGTTTCTTATTAAAGCTACAAAAGTCCTTCACTCAAGAGCAGTGTGTGATTTTGAATTTGTCTTTAGTTGTTTGATGAATATTAAGCACAGTCGCAGCAGGAATATAGCCCGCTGTCACTTTAAGAGCCGCACGGATCCAATTTACCGTTACACGCGTATTTTCATTCTTAACTCTTTACGTTCATTTATTACATGACCGACGACGGTATACATGAATAATCACTAAGCGCCACGTTTTTGCGTGTATTTGACCGTTTAGGCGTGCAGCTTGAGCTAAAAGATGACTTTACATGTCCGTGTTCTGTTCCGTCTCTGAGTGCATATATCTTCCTGAGGAGCAGCGCAAGTTCTCTTTCACGCTTTTAAAAACATGAATAAATATACTTCTATAAATCAAGCACGTCCCATTTAGCAAAAGTCACGTTACATGATTTTACTGATTTGCACGTGAAATTGGGCTTTT
>NW_015641014.1:2913832-2913977 GCF_001515625.1 Sinocyclocheilus rhinocerous
GCTGGAAAAGGGGGCGGAATGGGGCGCAATAATCGTTTTAATCGTTTTATTGTATATTCATAATCGCTGGAGTCTAAAATAGAAATCTAAACCGTTTTTCGATTAATTGGATTAATTGCACTCAGATTGTATTCGTCTGAAAGAA
>NW_015641014.1:2917673-2935080 GCF_001515625.1 Sinocyclocheilus rhinocerous
CTTGAGCTAAAAGATGACTTTACATGTCCGTGTTCTGTTCCGTCTCTGAGTGCATATATCTTCCTGAGGAGCAGCGCAAGTTCTCTTTCACGCTTTTAAAAACATGAATAAATATACTTCTATAAATCAAGCACGTCCCATTTTGCAAAAGTCACGTTATATGATTTTACTGATTTGCACGTGAAATTGGGCTTTTACAGAGGAACGAAAGCGCAGTGCTGGAAAAGGGGGCGGAATGGGGCGCAATAATCGTTTTATCGTGATTATTGTATATTCATAATCGCTGGAGTCTAAAATAGAAATCTAAACCGTTTTTCGATTAATTGCACAGCCCTAACTCAGATTGTATTCGTCTGAAAGAATAAAGTCATATACACCTAGGATGGTTTGAGGGTGAGTAAATCATGGGGTAATTTTCATTTTTGGATGAACTATCCCTTTTGATGGAGGTCTTCATTTGGTACCTGTCTGTGATTAAAGCCAACATAAAACAGCATTCTAAACCCATTTAACTTCTGGAATGTGATGTATTTCGAAGTGAAACGAGATTCAACAAGAAAAAATAAATACTGGGAAGAACATTTTATCTAACGGGAATGATTGGCCCATGAAAAAGAGGTTCCAGATCCTTCTACAAAGTTTATAGTTGATTGTAGAAGACTACTCTCCTCCTGAAATGCGACCCTGAGCCACTTTTGAAAAGGCTTTCTGACAAAGAAGTGGAGATTGAAAGTCAAGTTCACTCTTGAAAGTGTCTCAATGGAAACACTGACAATTTTTTTCAATCCACTTTTTGCTATTACTTCCATGCTAACAAGTTTTTAAACACACCATTAACTATAAAAACTATTAGCAAGATTCCAGTAAGGCTTAATTAACTCCATTATTTAACATTAACCAATAGCCTTTGTAGCCAACATGGCAGAAGTAAAGTTTTGTCAGAAGTGAAGTACTGTGATAAAACATTACAAAGATGTTTTCCTTTAAAATAATATGCTCAAAGACTAGGAAAAAGTAAACAGTGTCAAATCTGATTTCATACTGACTTTACATAAATCAAGTAGGACAGAACTCAGAAGAATAGGTGGGAGTGACTTGCGAAGAGAAAGTTGAAGACATTTACAGAGAAAAAGAGACAGCAGGGAACAAAGACAAAGATCAGACATTCAGATGAGACGAGGGACGGGCTGAATGATATTGAAGATGGAAAATAAAAGAAAAAAAAGAAAAAATCCCCCCATGGCTATTCTTTCAAAGATGAGAGGGTTTCTAAGTAGTGGCACAATTAGGTTGCAGTTGATGGAGACACTACATGAAACAGAATAGCTCTCCAGGCCAGCAATAAGAACTAGCCTCAACTGATAGGAGCCCACACAAATGCCTGACTGAAAATAGCTCGACCGGTAGAATGTAGTGGGTGGATAACCACGAAAAAAAGTACCAAAAGCAGCACCACGAGTAATTATTAAGTTGGTATATACTGTACTACCTGTAGTTCACAAGTTGTCATGTCATGTCACATCAAATTATCCTGACAAACAGACTGACAGTGCACATAGATGTGGACAGGAGATGTTGTGATGACAGACTGGCACTGAAGCTTGCTTGAAAACTCCCCCAGAAATCCAAACACTGTCAATACGTCTGCCACTAAGTCAAACCAATTTTATCTATCTGAAACTGAAGTTTACTTTTTTAGGTAAGGTCTAGTCTTCATGCAAAGTGTTTGTCCCTTCCTATTGTGTTCCACCATCTGCTAAGGCAAAAACACTGATTCCTTGTGTCATGTTTGGATCTCGCTGGTCCTTTCCCACGGGAACTCACAGCGAAGGCGCTGTGGGTAACAGCAGGGTAGAGGTACCACGGTGCATCTTGCTGTCCTACAGGTCTGTCACGACTCGCGTTGCCCTGAAGCTGCTCTCTGCTCACCACTGATAAAGAGCTGCATGCTATGTGGTGTATTACGTTTACACGCCCACACCATGTTTTCAGCTGTTCCTGCTTATTTCAGAACCCTCACATTGCTTTGAGAATAGGGCTGTGCAATTAATCGAAATCGTCATAAAATCTCGATTTGAACTTGCGCGATTTCTAAATCGCTTTATACCACGATTTTCCGCGCCCCCGACCTCCCGCAGTATGCTATCCGAACCAATCAGAATGCAGTGCGCCTAAATGGAGCACGAGAACAGAACAGACCGGGCGGGCATACAAACGTAACGCCAGGTTCACACACTCCGTCTGTGGTGCGTATTTTTTCCACGCCCATGTTAACTGATCAGAGCGTTCACACTGCACGCGATTGCGGTCCAGCAGTGCCCTCCAGGAGCGGTGCGTCTGCGATCGTTTCCACACGGAGTCTATTTCTGCTGTGCTGACACGCGCTGAATTAAAATGACAGCGCATTATTCGCGGTAAAAATTAACATGGATTGACACGGAAATGTAATAATTACCACCATAAATGCATATAATTAAAGTCTACTGTTTCACAGTCAACACATGGCTTTTTGGCTAGATTTAAAACAAGGAAAAGTGCACTTTTAGATAAACAAGGCAATAATAGATGGCACTCATGGTGGTAGTTAAACAAAGTTATAGAGAATGTGTCATAACTTGTTGAGGGTAGCGAACAAGGTGTTCTGAAGGTTCTGTGCTTGTCTGCTGGACAGATGTGATGGAGTCACCTTGAATAACACTATGAGACTCAGATACAAACCATCAGAAAGCTTGACACGTGTTTACGTTTTTGTTATCCTGGTACCTTTTTACACAAATGGGTGGAGAAGAAAACTGGTTGATTCTGGCCTTTCTTCTTTGATTGATGATTCTAAAGGTGCAATCTGACTTAAGCAAAAACAAAAGGTAGCAAGAAACAGATGTAAAGCCTGTAAAATATGTTGTGTACCTGGATGTCGATAGTTCTGCCAACAGTTCCAGTGGACAGCAAAACATGGGATGGGACCTTAAAGCTGGATGCACACTGCACGATTTATAATAGTCCTTTACGATTGTTGCTTGTCAGACTGTACGAACATGATGATCATGTCACACTGTGGGATCTCAGATGTCATTAATGTCAGCGCAACTGGTGTTTATTATAGCAAAGACAACATGTCATAGGAATTCCATGAGCGGGGGACGGGAGCGCCGGAGTTTATGGAGATTAGAAAAAATATAGCATTATGTCTAAACTTTAAAAAAAACGAAGACAATTTGACGTTTGTCATAGGAGAAGTCACACCGCAGGACTTTGCGCTAAATCTTCTGACACTGCCAGAACTTCGTCAGAGGTCAAATTTGATCACAACGGTCATCAATCAGCTGTCGGAGAACATGTCAAACTAACAAAGACAAAAGATTTTAGTCTAGGATTGAAGGAATCTTTTAGGATTTAAGAAATTTGTCTCAGACGGCCAAATCATGGCCAAAATCCTACAGTGTGTGCACAGCTTAAGACAACAAACCAGACTTCTACCCTGTCTTGTTTTTGTTGCAATCAAACAGTACATTTAATTTGTTTATGTCTAGGCAATCCAGCGGGACTCATTGTAGCTGGGTACACTATTCCTTTTCAGAGTGGACCGCATTCAAATTTCTGCTTATTGGTTTCCAGCATCTCGGCAACAGAGATTGTCCCTCGTTGAAGTGATATATTGGCATGCTGTCTCTGAAGGGTACGTAGGTGGTGACTGAGGCGCATTTATCTGCATACAGATGTCCTTTATGGCCGATTGCTCACTTTCACCTCCTCTCATTCAACAGCATCCGCTTCCTCAATCTCTTCACTCCTCCTCGTTTTCCGTTTTCAGTCCCCATTCTGGTACTATTCTGAGTCACGCAAAGCGTGATGCAGGAGGGAAGAGGGAGCTTCCGGGGGCGTCCTCGGGCAAAATGCTGGCAAGTGCGAGAACAGTTACCCAGATAAGGAGCTTGCAATTATGCTTTTGACCCAAGTCCCTTGACAAGCCCTTCTTCCTCCTCATGCTCTCAACCTTTTGTCACTCTTCAAAGTGGCCGTGTCAACCCCTCAATCTCCTGATCTGCACTGTTCTCAAATATCTCAATCCCTCTCTGAAGCCTTGATTTTCTAGCTCTTTACTTCATCTGAGCTCAAGAGACTCAAGGCTCTCCACTTCATTTCACTACAATGACCAAATAAATCTGTATTGGGTGTGAAGGCGGAACAAGAAGAAGATACTTCAATACTTAAATTGATATTTATTTCAGTGGTCTCACAAATAGCTGGAAACCGGAGACTGAGAGTACTCATTTAAACAGTAAACCAACTAAATACTGATTTTACTGATATTGGCCATTTTGGGATGATCAAATTGTGAATATGTGCATGCACAAGAATTGAAATGGAGGGCAAAAAGAAAAAATGCATTCTTTTGAATAATTTTAACCAGTAATTGAAAAAACAATTGACAATTTCTAAAATTTTAAAGTTGTAGTCTAAAAAAAACAAGCTCACATGCAAGTGAATAAGCATCTGCCTATTGGCACAACCACTCATAAAAGAACAGTTTAAAACATGTACTGTAACACACAAAACTGAATCAGAGTATAGTGCAAGCTGACGGATAAGGCATGAAAGTCAGAATGATCGCTTATATAAAGTGTCATTCCCAATTTCACACGAAAGGATCTACTGCAAGCACGGTTTATTATATCAGTAGTGAAAACAGGGTGCGAACTACGGGGGAGCTAGGGGGAGCTCGGCTCCCCTTAATAAGACATGGGCTCCCCTGAAAACGGGATTTGTGAAATTTTGGGGGGTCTCAAAAAATATTGACAATGTGTTATTTTGACGTGCAATTTCAGTTTTGTGTAATGTGATCCTCCCCCGCCAGAGTCAAGGACTCATCTCCTGTGGAGAAACAGAGGCAAGTCTGCTTACATAAACTAAATCACACAGCTATTCAGAAGAGGAAAACAGGCCAAAAAAACTATGCACAAGAATGTGCCAAGGGATTAGACATATGTGGAGGAATGAGTGGGGTATCCATCAGTGTGATTTCCAGGCTGCTGTTCGCCATCAAGAAATGGATAAGCTATCATAATAGTGAGCGCATGAGCGCAAACATATGGGGCTTCTCTTAAGAAAACTGAGAAACAATGAACAGATGAAAAAATGAAGGTGAAAAGAGACTGAAAAAAACAAAGAGGGAGGGATGCAGAGAGAAAAAGGTATGAAAGAAATGCAGTGAGACAGCTAGAGAGAAAAGCCTCAGCCCACTTGACAGTCAGAGAGTAACGCAAAGGAAAGCAAACAATTTGCGAGGACAGAAGCTAGCTCTCATCTGCAGGGAATCTGGCTCATAAACAGAGATTAGTCTCCCTGTGGGCAGATATTCACATTTAGATTTAGTTATTCAGCAGACACTCCTACTCATATTAGCAGTATCCAAACATACTGTACGAGTAGCCATTCCAAATGCAGGGAGACAGCTAGAGAGAAAAGCCTCAGCCCACTTGACAGTCAGAGAGTAACGCAAAGGAAAGCAAACAATTTGCGAGGACAGAAGCTAGCTCTCATCTGCAGGGAATCTGGCTCACAAACAGAGATTAGTCTCCCAGTGGGCAGATATTCACATTTAGATTTAGTTATTCAGCAGACACTCCTACTCATATTAGCAGAGTCCAAACATACTGTACGAGTAGCCATTCCTGTATTTATACTTGTACCTACATAAATCAAACTTGATGATGCAACAAAATGCTTTGGATCAAAAAACATCAAGGTTTCTCGACTAAATATTTTCAATTTACAAGCTGGAATAGACAACATATTACTAATCTATGTTTGTTCAGAATCAGCACCACCCTAAAAATCTATCCAGAGTTCCTTCTTGTTTACTTTCTACACAATGGCAGGGTTGAGCAAAATTCAAAAATGAAGAATTGGCTCCCTTTCAGTTGATTAGTTGAATCTGAATTGAACTGGCCATGCCTCAGAGGAAACTGAAGTGGAATATGAACTGGAATGGCAAGATGAGAAATTTACTGAATGATAATTCAACAAAATTCAAAGTAATTCCTTCTGGAAAATGGCGTATTCTTCCACACTGCCACACAGAATTTATTAAAGGTGCAGTATGTAATATTGACAGCTAGTGGTTGAAATGGGTAGGCTACTGCAGTCCAAATTCAAAATATTGTTTCTCCCGCCCCTCCTTCTCAAGACTCAACACTCCCACGGGTTGCCAAATTGAGGACACGCAAGAGGAATGAGCGCTATTGACAATGGAAGGCGACAAGCCTTACACACTGTAAGTTGTAGAGTCGATTTATCCACGTTTTAATATTCCTCTGGTCATAAAACGTTTTAGATGGATGCCAAAGCATTTTAGGTCGGGTAGAATCTGCGACCTTGTTTTTGCTGGCTTCCATGGCTGCAATAAGCTCTGTTTTCCACCAAGTGGCAACTCTGGGTGTCGAAATACTATTGGGTAAACTGGCAGTGGGCAGAATCGCACAGACCAAAAACAAAAACAGATATTAACAGACGTATTTTTATGCTTAAATAAGTCAAAAAATTACATACAGTATCTTTAAATAAGATGACATCTATAAACTACATATTCATTTCATCAACCAATTAATCCATCTTTCCATAAGGTCTATAAAACTTAAAACTTTCAGGTTTTTTAAAACCATTTAAAGTCTTTGTCATGCAAACATTAAAATTTTCTTATTTGTCTTATACTGTGCTTTTCTATTTAAAAAAGTTACATGATTTCCTTTCTTTATTTTAAGTCTACTTCCATTTAAATTCTATTTCTATTCTGCATCCTGTTTGCTACCTCAATTAAAATGTAACAACTGAATTGGAATTTAAACAGCTTTCATATTTGATTTTGATATAACCAATATAATCTCTCTCCTCACTGTGTGTTCATCTTGCTTCTAGCTATGCAGTGTTCAGTCATATACTGGCAAGCAGATGAATGAATAAGACTAGGTGAATCTCACGAAACCTGTCAAGAACATGAGTGATTTTTTTTTACCCCAAAATCAAAAGAAAAAAAAAAGAAGTCTGGCTCAGAATCTGGCCAGCATGTCAAAGATTCAACTATGAATTTCACATTACTTTAGGAGAATGTGAGGGCATCTTTCAAAGGGCTGAAGCTGAACCGTATGGACTGCAACAATACAGTACAATGGCTCAAAACACTCAATCAAATCCATAAAGGAATGGATCAAAGAGAGTTACGCAATGGGAATATCAAATCCCAGATCTTTACCTTAAAGAAATGCTTGCAGCTTAAACTGAGTAGTGGGCACAAAAACTCCCAAATATGACATAGCTGAATGCAGTTTGTAACAGTAGACGCTCCACTATATAGTGGATCTATCACATAAGTAGTTACCACATCGCTCAAGTCTGCAAAACTGTAACAACAGAAACACAAGGATGTTTGTTTTTCTTTATGATAATGTGTTGTTACAATTGAACATGTTGTAGCATTACAATTCTGACTACATAATTCAGTTTATCGTCGAGGAGAAATACTACACAACAGTTTAATATGAAACATTTCCCACATTGGCATATCACTGGGAGATCCTTGAAACATACTAACAACGACGTGAACAGGTGCATTAGGGGCTTTCTGGTTCTCTGACTCTGTCGTGTGAGTAATCCATTAAGAACGAGTAAACAAATCTGATTAGCAACAGATTACGTTCACCTCTCCATTAAATTTGAATTCTAATTACCTTTCAAATAGAAATTTAATGACAGCGTATTTTTGCCATGAGACAGTAATGTGCGATAATGCCTACAGGGACATCTGTTTTATTCACAGGTGAAGCACATCTTGGCACCTTTATTACACCTTCCATATTTCAGGTTACAGAACTAGCCAGTGGCAATAACAACATATAAGGCCATGACATTCAAATAATGAGTGCGATCTGGATTACATACAAATAAAGGGAACAGACTGCAGCAACTTATGGAGAGTATCTACTGACGCCAGGGTGCAGTGAATAAATGGCTCACGTCAGTCATGGGGGAAAAAAAAAAAAAAACACGTGACAGAATTCCACAGCAATGAACTGAAATGTGCATCATACACATTAAATAGACTAGAAGCTTTATGTGCGCACTCAGGTCCCTAAAGGTTTTAGAGCAAAAAATGCTGTGGCAGAAATCATGCATAATATAGCTGCATTTTTGCTACACTTGTCTCAAATTTATGTTGGCTGAGCCTGATATCTGGAGCATGTAATCATCACTAAACAATGTGGACACTTTTTGTTGCTGTGAAACAGCTCAGAGTGCAATTTTTCAGTGAAAAACAGGTATTATTTCATTTCTTTAAACAAGTACTACACTCTTTATTCTGTTAAACTGAAATTTCCATCCGCCCACATGTCTGTACAAAAACTTATGGCTTTTTCCCCATAAAACAAAATGTAAACAAATGCATTTAAGAAGTGATTTTCCCCTTTCCCATATGTCTTGTCTCACTAAAAAATAGTGCTGGAATATACGATATGACTATATAAATAGTTATAACAATCACTTTGTCCCAAAATGCAAAAAATGCTCCAATACTAGTTAGTACACTAGCCAATTCAGGATCAAAGAGTGCAATTTTTCAGTGAAAAACAGGTATTATTTAATTTCTTTAAACAAGTATTACACTCTTTATTCTGTTAAACTGAAATTTCCATCCGCCCACATGTCTGTACAAAAACTTATGGCTTTTTTCCCATAAAACAAAATGTAAACAAATGCATTTAAGAAGTGTTTTTCCCCTTTCCCGTATGTCTTGTCTCACTAAAAAATAGTGCTGGAATATACGATATGACTATATAAATAGTTATAACAATCACTTTGTCCCAAAATGCAAAAAATGCTCCAATACTAGTTAGTACACTAGCCAATTCAGGATCAAAGCATTCATTTAAACTGTATGTGGTATAATTTTGCATGTTTTAATCCAAATGAAGCTTCACAACACATTCAAGATGCCCACATTCAAATCCATTGTTCGTTTGCACTGAATTTTAGTCTAACAGCATGTGCTCCAAATAAAAGTTCTGCAATGCACTTGAATAACACAAAAGTGGGTTGACAGCATGGTGGCTTTGGGAAAAACACATAAATGTCGGATTCCTTGTGCCCAAAGCTACTTTTCATGAAGACTGTAAATAAGAAAGAAAAACACTGTAAGAGAAGTCATAACAAAGGAGAAGGTTAAATGCAAAAAGGGCAAAACTACAATGCTAGTGCATGACCGTTCATGATCAGATACCTTTTGATAGCACAGACTCTAAAAGGCATTGTGTTACTTTGACAGTGTATCTGCGATTATGCATAACAATGCCTTCAAGTTCAAAGCGGCATAAGAACACACGTAAGATCTTGTACAAAGTCATTCAGACACTTTGGACAGCTCAAAAGACAGAAGATGTGTGTATGTGTCCCTAGTGACTGTAAAAGGGTAACCGGCAGCATACTTACACTGACTGACTTCTATCATGTGGAGTGGCATATCAAAAGTGAAGGCTGGCCGATTACATGCAGTGCAGTAAAGGAGTCCTCTCACTACCTGCATCATATCCAGGAGGAAAAGAGTGCCTCAAGGAATACTTGAATATCACCTGATCAGATCTGGGAAGGTTACCTTCTCATTTAGGCAGCAAAGATATTTCTATGAGCCATGACAGAAAAATCAATAATCTACCCCTAGCTACTCTCAAGATCGCCTCCAACTGAGAATATTTAGTCAACCAAGACTAAAGGTAGATGTATTTCTTCTCGGTTTTATGTGTAATTAGGGGTGATACTTGTGTCGTCCAACTTTTATGGCGAGACCATGGTTGTGCCCTTAAGCATTTTGATTGAACAATAGGCCATAATTCTAAATTAAATGGAGGTCATGGGGTCTTATTGGACGCATATAACTCAGCTTTCTTCTGCTTTTGCACTATATGACTTGGAGGACCATTTAGACTCAAATTTGTGGAACTTGTAAAGATTCTAAAATGTAATGTAAAGAAATAAGCATGTACAAATCAGCAGATCTCCAGGAATTCTTCTTTTCCTATTTCTGTCTACAGTGTGCATTTGTTTAATGTGATTAGAATTCAAGTAAACTAAACTGACAGGGTGGTATTTTTGTAACACACATTGCACTTGAAATCCACACAAGTGTAGCTAGTTTATGAAATAAAAAGCAAAGAAAAAGATAATAATAGTAGTGTAGACCACCATACCAGGATCCATGGCAAGTCAACAAACTGGAATAACTAAAGTGCCTTTATGAATACAGCCACTAAGGGGCCAAGGTTTGACTTGTTATCATGACCCCAAGAAACACTGCTGGTAAATGCCAAAAATCAACTTTCTTGATTGTTTGCCATTCAAATTCGTCTGTTTTCAGATTTTGTCTTTTTGATGCACAATTTTGTTATATTGTAGATGTTTTTCCAGTGCCAATTTGTTTTTGTAGGGCCCGGCTCCTAAAAGTAGGCCTATTCGAAACACACTTTTTACCTTTCTGCTGCCTTTCAGGATAGTCACATATTGTGCCTTTAGCCAAATAGCATCGTTATGACATAATTTCCTATGTCTGAATGAGAACGCTTACAGACAGCTTTCTCATATACATTTCTCCTTAACAAATCGCCATTAACACATGATAATTTTGAGGAAAAGCTTTTCTTTTCTCATTTGCCACCTGTTGTTTATCAGTCTAGGGGTAAAATTACAATTCTGAAGTATTTCACAAGCTTTCCTAGAGCAAAAATAAAGTTAAGATTAGCACCTGGAATTGGAATGCAATTTACATGTCCCACAGGTGCAAAGTTGATAACGGGTTATTATCAGTCCTTTTTTAAACAATTGCTTTGAGGATATTTCCAGCTTTAGAAGTATGATTACATGCATTAGGCAGAAACAGAAACTAAAATCACTCAATAGGTCGATTCCAAAAGCAGTATATGTTAGAGGTAGTGGGTGTGTGCTGGTAAAAAATAGCATATGTGCCTGTTCTCATAAGTGATTCTACATTTATAGCAAGAGGAGAGAAATAATTTCACAGCAAAGCTGCTGTTTAACCATTTAAGTTCTTGTTCTCATATTTACTTAAAAGGGATAGTTCACCCAAAAATGTAAATTCTATTACCAATTACACACCTTCACATTTAAAAGCCCCAAATTGAAAGCTTGAAAATGTAGATTATCTAGACTTTCAATTAGTGGTCAGAATATTCAAAATATTTTCATTTGCATTCCAAAGATGAACAAAAGCACTTGTGGGTTAGGAACAAGGAGGGTGATCAAATGATGACCATTTTTATCCTGGTGAACTATTCCTCCACATAATGTACCATGGCAAAAAAAAAAAAAAGATATTATAATGACCATGAGGCAGTGTAACCAAGAACATTTTTCCCTAAGTCATCCCTTTAATATTATCCATCTCATCTGCAAGAACTTGTGAAGTGAAGACAAGTGCTTTATTACCCTGAGGCAACATGGTGCAACATTTACCATAAAAATTAAAAGAAGACTCGAGGCAGCATTTGGGGTTCCTCAGTCTGCCACACTGGCAGAACCCATTTGAGAGCCTCTAGGCACCCTTCTGAAGGTGCCTCAAATATTGTGTACTCATAGAAGTTCAAAATATGTTTCAAGTGCTTCAAAGCCTTTTCCTTCTGATGGGGTTACTAAGGGAATTGTTGACAATCTACAGTTCTTGCATGAAGTTGCAAGTTCTTCAGGGAACTGCCCTTTCAAATGGGTGCCTAGAGGTTGTCCAAAGAGTTCTACCAGTGTGGTAGGCAAATAATAAAAATAATATTTTTGTATATTTACAGTGATGTTCCACTAAGGGCAACAAAACCATTTTGTACACATTTTAAACACATGATACATATAATATGACAGCAAGGTTAAATATGAAGGGATGTCATAAACCAATAACATGTTTTGTTTTGTTTTATTTTCTTGGTCACACTACATCCTGCTGGTCATTTTAATATCCTTTTCTGGCATGGAGCACAGTGTTGCACATTTGTATCTGAAGAACTGCATTGAGAAAAGCTATTTTAATAGATTTTTCTCACATCATAAATAATTCACATATTTGTATGCTATGTTATTTATGCTGTTAGGAATCGCTTGAATGTGTTTGTTACATGCAGGCACTATAGATTGCATGCATATTGCAGCCTTTATATATAAAACAATTAGATGTTATATGTCTTAAACGATTTGATGTTAGAAATTGTCTCTCTTGCAAAACAAAAACAAAACATTTTATAATTTCATAACTAAAAAATTAAGTGTGATACCATTGCTAACCTTTCCTTGCACTATTTTATCAATACATAAATAATTTAGCTTGTAGCTTCAAATAGTGGATAGGTAACACAGGTAGGCTACTGTATGATCACAGTAAACAAACATTTAAAAGTGGGATGCCCAAGAATTTGCAGTTGACAGTCTTACAAATCTTCTTTAAAGCCTGTAAAAGTACTCTTTGCAACTACTGAACCCAAACACTGAGCCCCTGACCGATGCGTTGGGTGTAAAAGACAAAAATTTGCCTCAGTGAACAGGTTTTTGGCAGCGGCGGTTTCAATGGATTGAGGTGAGATCGGCACGCGCGCTTTAATTTAAAGCGCGAAATATTCCAAACAGTGGTTTAACGGTCACTCACCTTCTGCTGACGGCGAGCCATATCTGTCGGCTGTTTGGAGTTAAACGGATACGCGATACATCTCAACACAAACACATAAATTTGTAGTTTAATTCTCCTCTCCGCTTCTTCTTTCTTAAGTCTCTCCTGCTCGGTTTTGTCCGCATCTGCGGGAGAAGGTACCGGTTCCTTGGTTTGGGTTCGCGGTGCGTCCGACGTCTTTTCAGGTTTGGGACTCTTTTTAACAGGTTTCCCGGTTTTAACGGGCGGTTCGTCCTCAGGTGGTAGTTCGCCCTCAGATTCATCGCTGGAGGACGGGTCCAGCATAGTCGACACTCGAGAGGCGACAACTCCTCGCAGCTCTGGGAAAAGCGAGGAAACCCGAGAGGTTTCTGACGACCTCGACCACAAAAGCGGAGTTTTTTTTTTTTTTCTGAGAGAATGTCAAATGTGTCAGTCGCGAGACTTTTGAGGGCGGAGTCAATCCGAGAGCGATTCGGAGAAGGTTGGATTGAGCAACATTCTTTATTTCTCTCTTGTGAAAAGAGCGTGAGCCAGGAGGTTAGTGGACAGTTCTGCGAGACAGGTAGGCAACCTGTGGCATGGACAACATGCAACACGTGGGAGGTTCACTTCTTAAAGGTGCAGTCTGTAGATACCGATGCAACGTGCAAACTATTGTTTTCGTGTTAAATTTACACCACTATTAATTGGTCAAGCATTAATACATTCAACACTGCACCTATTCATTTTTATTATCCAATGCCACATAGACAAACAGGTTCACAAGACAATTTTATACCCCAGTCTCTTGGCAGGCAGTGTATAGATAGAAAAGATAAAAACTAGAAATGGCGATTTCTAATATATACTTGGCGGAAAAGTATATTTTTATGTGTATATATAAAATACAGATGCTGAGTTAGTGTATAATGCACAAAAAAAGTTCTGGCTGTGCAAAGATAAGAAATATTAAACCATTATCAGACATATTCCTACAAATGAGTGTTAAATGTACAGTCTGTTTTTAAATATCCCATCAACTGAATGATGAACAGCAAAGTACAAAACATTACAATCCATTACAAGCTGTTTATCCCTCACAGACTCGTTTTCAGTCACAGATAATTAAATATGAAATGGAAATTAAAAAATGTAACCTTCAGACCACGGAGTATGCAACCACCAAACCAAAATCATGTACTCCAATTAAAATCTGAGAGCAAAATGAGAATTATCAACCATTTTTGTCGAAATGCTCTTCCGAACAACAGAAAACTATCTGTAAAAGCAAACCACTGTTCATATTCAGCTTGCTGACCTGTGCAACCAGGGAGAATGACTGCAGTGACTCACAATAAGGCTTGCAGAAAAGCTATTGCCTGATTGTTAAACTCATCAGTCCTTGTACAATCATTAAGTATAGAAGTATTAAATAATACATAATCAGGTTAGACCCTTCAGACAGCCTGTCATTACCTCAGACACAACTGAACGGTGACCTTGAATCACAATGGCTGCAGGATCAGAGCATGAATTTTCATAACGTGGGTGGTTTACAGAATTAGTTCTCATCACTGCCTCACTCTGAGAACAAATATTAGCCCAAGCCCATTCAAATGGCACATTAGAGCCTCCTCTTTTGTTTTACATCAGCTTTAAAGTCTCATGGTTTTTAATTATTATACCATTTTGTTTTGCGATCTTTCGCCCTAATTAAATGTGAAAGAAGTATTATTAGGACAGATATACTTTCAGAGCCATTTTTCTGTGTAGGTGCATTACTTATCGCTAAACAGCCACCGCTTATGTACAGAAATAGATGACAATTTTTCTCTGTAACCTCATTTCATCAAAGTTAATCTGCCTCTTGAATCTCTTTGATAAGTCTGCCACACAGACTAGATTTGTCAAAACATTCAATTTTGAGATTCAGTAATTAGACATGAGACAATCCACTCAGTGCACAGTTCAATTAACACTGATGGATTGCAACGCATTGTTTATTAAAATCAGTATGAATTCCCACTAAAACATGATGACTGTAAATGTGTCACATGTTCAGTTTGTTTTGTCTTAGTTTTCATTGTTTTTCCTTATTTGGTCATGTTCCTTACTTCATTAGTTCCTTTGCTCATTGTTTAATTATTAGTTTACCTGTATCACCTAGTTTATTACCCTCGTTTGTCTTGTATTTAAGCCCCAGTCTGTTCAGGCTTTGGTTGTCCGGTCACAGTTATTCTACGTTGTGTTTCCGATTGTCCTTCTGTCTTTTTATTATTAAACTGAAAGTTTGGTTTGCACCAGCTGTCTCCTTCGCCTTCCTCCTGACACAGCCGTGACAAAATGGTTCCAGATATTTATTTAAATGTTTTTTTTTCTTGCCAAAGTAGTGAAACACACAAGACAGAAAGTAACCGTCTCACAGTTTTAGTCGTAACAAGAAACATTTTACATTAAGCACATACAGTATGAACAATGGATGTCAACCAAATTTGACATTGAGTTTCCATTCAAAATACAAAATTCTGTAAGAGTGAATTTTAAAATGGTATTGAAACAAACAAAAACATTGTAAAGTTAAAAACAAAATTTATCCTTGCTATTTGAACCAAAAACCTGTTAAACGATCTAATTCTCTGACTGATGCCTTTGAAGCTCAATAGGAGCACTGGCTAGAAATGCTCACTTTTTGCAAGAAATCAAACAGCTGAGTAACTCACCTAAAACCAATAGCTATTATTTTCTAGCCACTGTTATGTGAGAGTTTGTGCCTAATGTTGAAAGTGAGAATGTGTACTTTCTTGAAAATTTTGTCTGTTATTTACTCTTTAGATTACTCTTTACTCTTTAGGAATTTCGACATTCTACTCATAGTTCACTTATCTGTATATATGTACAGGCTAGCATATAACAAAAATATACAACTCTATAAAACATTAAGTGCCATGTTAGCTGACGGGACTAAACCTGTCATGCAAACTCTGCTTAAAGCTAAAGAAATATCTTTAATATAATACATTTTGTATAAAAATTGCAGTTGAATTGTACACCAAACATGTTTTTAACAGCTTTTACTAGTCTCTTTGAACCCCTCAAAAAAAAAGTAAATGGTAAAAGGAATCATGGACTTGAGCCATTGATGACAAAGATTATTAAAATGCTTAAAATACAAAAACATATAAACAATGACGTTCAAACCGAACATCTCATGGAACCCAAAGCTTTAAGTCTGTTGTATTGCCTAATCGAAGCTGGTCATACAATCCTGCCCAAGTGATCCAAATAAGTAATACATTTGGATTGTGGGCTTTGCACTGTCAACAATTCAGCCAATGTCAAGGGGTCCCATGTAAATTGAAAACTAAATGTCCACATTTGTAAAATATTCACAGAGATGGTCATACTCCAGTGCCGTTTACAATCGGTGCCCAGTCTGGGTAGGTGTCCAGGTTAAGCAGAGGTGTTCCCCATGTAGTAAGAGCTAATAAGACTGTAAGAACACCTATAACATTTACGCCCAGACCTGCCTTCACCTATAGTGACAAGGAAAACCATACAAAGCTCAGTTACTCTACAATATAAGATTTACCATTGACATTTTATGAAATGTACATGTGAAATTACTTTCAAAGGAACAAAATCGTAGGGACTCACCATGTCCATGCTTGTCAGATGACCATATGTGAAGACAATGGCATTAGGAGGATTAGAAACCGGAAGCAGGAATGAAAAGGACACACATAGGGCCGTAGGAATCAGCATGTACAGAGGGTTGACTCCAATTGCCTCAGCCTAATAAAGATCATTTGTGACGAGAACATTCCAAAAAAATGACGTAAAAGTAATATTCTTCACATTGGGACACCCCCTTCTAATGAACAGGTTTGACTACTTTAGTAATTTCCTGAGAACAAATCTTAATGTTTAAGCATATAATGATTGTGACGAGTGGGGCGGGGCCAAGAGCCGTGGGAACGGAGCGAGGCCGGTGGAGTGAATGATAATGAGTGACACCTGCGCGGTGTCACACACTGGTCTCGAGTCCCACGGAGGAGCTCCGGAAGGATAAAAGGAGGAGTGACGACAGTGCAAGACGAGAGAGACCAGGCCTGGACTTTATTTTGTGTTTTGGTTCTGTTTGTGCGCGGCAGTCGTCCGTGAGGGGCTGTCGCGGTATTTTGCGTTTGTTTATTTTATTATTATAGTTTTGTTTAAATGTTCGCCAGTTCCCGCCTCCTTCCCATTCTACGAACTTTGTTGCAATGATATTCTAGGGAATTGTGTGCTTCTAATTTTATAAAAACAGTTTGGACAGGACCCTTTTCTATTCTAACATGACAATGCATCTGTGTATAAGGCAAGGTTCAAAAAGAAATGATTGATTCAGTCAGTGTGGAAGAACTTGTCTGGTCTGCAGAAAGCCAAGTCCTAATCCCAGCTGAACACCTCTGGTGGGACTTTACATGCAGACCCTGAGCCAAAAACTCATCACCAAACACCAAATGCAGACTAGTCAAGTTCTTCCACACTGACTGAATCAATCATTTCATTTTTTGAACCTTGCCTTATACACAGAGGCATTGTCATATTAGAATAGAAAAGGGTCCTGTCCAAACTGTTGCTATAAAATTAGAAGCACACAATTCCCTAGAATATTATTATATGCTTAAACATTAAGATTTGTACTCATGGACATTACTAAAGGTCTCAAACCTGTTCATTAGAAGGGGGTGTCCCAAT
>NW_015641014.1:2935127-2937684 GCF_001515625.1 Sinocyclocheilus rhinocerous
TCACCAAACACCAATGACTTGGACATACGGGTACAGTCATTTTAGACACTTCCAGAACAGTTGCAACAGAGATGGAAATACAATTTTTGAATACATGAATTATGTTTCCATCTTTGTTGCCACAGTTTTGGAAGTGCCTTTTTCTGTTCTAAAGAAGGGGGTGTTCCAATACTTTTGTCCATATAGTGTATGTATAAGTCATTGGTGTTTGGTGATGAGTTTTTTGGCTCAAGGTCTGCATTCAAAGTCACACCAGAGGTGTTCAGCTGGGATTAGGACTTTGCTTTCTGCAGACTAGTCAAGTTCTTCCACACTGACTGAATCAATCATTTCATTTTTTGAACCTTGCCTTATACACAGAGGCATTGTCATATTAGAATAGAAAAGGGTCCTGTCCAAACTGTTGCTATAAAATTAGAAGCACACAATTCCCTAGAATATTATTATATGCTTAAACATTAAGATTTGTACTCATGGACATTACTAAAGTAGTCAAACCTGTTCATTAGAAGGGGGTGTCCCAATACTTTTGGCAATATAGTGTATATTGAAATTACACATACCAAGGGGGCCAGTATGGGCAAAAAGATTGTCATCGTGGCAGCATTGCTGGCCACCTCGGTGATAGAGGTGACAATAAGGCAGGCGATGGTGACAGTGGCTAAAGGAGGAAGACTTCCCAAGGGAGTCAGCAATTCAGCAACCCAAGTCGATAAACCAGAAATCTGTTGAGTGAAAAATAAAGAAAAAACGTCGAAGACAGAAGGTAAATGAAAGTGTCCTGACAAGATATTCATGAACCCAAACGAACCCACTTCCAGAAATGTACCAATATCTCTTTGTCTGCTTGTCAACAGAGACCGGAGTCGTAATTTAGCTGTTTGTCAAGATACGGCATCCAAACAGCCTGATGTTGCATATGGAGAACGCAGCACAGTAGTCACCCTTTCTGCTTTGAAGATTTTAAAGACTGAACTTGCCATGACATTTGGGTGTCTGGATCAAAACAAGGGCTGGAGCCTTGATGATAAGACCCCACCCCAGCCTACCTACACCAGGAGAATATTAAGAAGTAGACGCTCTTGTTTCCAGCCTTTGCAACTGACATGAGGAAGGAGCCGTTTGTTATGCTGAAATGCTGTGCTTCAGTGCCAGTCTTATAATGGAGGCATGTAATTAGCTTGAATGGAACGTCAAAGCAGACAGAGAGTGACACAGTGGAATTGTTGTTCTCTGCACAACGTTAATGGGCTGCACACTGTTACGAGGCTTTGATGTGATCCGTTTTTTCATTTATTTCTTTTAAAAGGAAATTAATGTTTAAGATTATGAGTAAAGGGTGCAACTGAGCTGTCCAGGCCTGTCCAAAGGCACTAGTGAATTAGACTGGCCTGTTTAATTGAATCCAGGCATGTAAAACGGACCATTAATTGATTCAACTATTAATGCGGCCTTGTACTTTTCTATTCATTTCTGTCTTTTCTTCTCTCACAGATATAGTTGGGTTTCCATTAAATCATGATCCTACCTTTGTGCCTTCAGCCAAAGCGAAACCACCACCCACGAGCAGACTGATCTCCCATGGCATACAGGCCTGGAAGTCCTTCCACGTTATCAAGGCCTCTGTCACAGGGATCGACAATGTTAATCAACAACAAAACTGCCGATAGTGAGCCTCTAATCATTTGGAAGGGTTTCAAGTGTGCACAAAGGAAATGAGTAAGCCGTACCGTAGCGCTCTGCATTTGGTTTGTGTGCGGGGATGATGAAGAACATGAAACCCAGCAGCAGCGCTACAGTGGCATCTGTAGCGTATCCTGGGTAACTGAAGAAATAACAAAATACAAAGAATAAATAAGAAATCTAAAGGCAATTATTGAACAGAATGATGACTTTCTCTAAAGTGCAGTAGTATATCTACATCAAAAGAAGTTGATAAATGTGAATACACTCACTCGGGAAACAATGACGACCAGCCAGGCATGAAACCTGGGTTTCTTGTAAACCACAAAATTGCCATCAGAATGAAAATGATCATGGTGATAATCTCCTGCCAGCTGGATCAGTAGAGAAACAGTGTTACAAACAAATGATCAGAAATTCCTGCATCTCATTGCCCTAAACACTGGAATACACTA
Organism: Sinocyclocheilus rhinocerous; assembly: GCF_001515625.1. Lineage (NCBI taxonomy): Eukaryota > Metazoa > Chordata > Actinopteri > Cypriniformes > Cyprinidae > Sinocyclocheilus > Sinocyclocheilus rhinocerous. The sequence goes on from NW_015641014.1 coordinate 2,937,266, forward strand.
CACAACTTTTGCCCCAATTTACTGTCATCACTAGTTGCTGAGAAATATTCACAAGAAATTTGTGTAGTGTATGATGGGCACAGACTCCAATTTTTTTAGCTTTAGACTCTGTCCGGTCAGAGGATATAAAACATGTTTGATATTTTTACAGTAACTGAATTTAGAATAATTATTGTTTCTATTTGTAATGCTTCTAGCAATGAGGTGCATATTTATGTATAAGTTTTGCAAGTGTTTAAAAATGACTTGAAAGCCTGGTAGTGTGTGATCCACAGTCTTTAGTGTACAATGCCAGTTTTTCTCTGCACCACTTTCAAAGCCGGCATGATGCCTAGTGTTTTAAAAATCTGTTCCGATTTTAACTTTGTTTTGGTAAGCCTTTTTCTGCAAGCGTCTGAGAAAATGAGCGCGTCTGATTT
>NW_015641014.1:2937694-2965713 GCF_001515625.1 Sinocyclocheilus rhinocerous
CCGATATATCGGCCGATATTTGGCATTTTTCAAATATCGGCATCGGCCGATAAGTTTTTCTGTTTGGCCTTTTCTGCATTCGAGGCAGAACGTTTTATTTTGATGGCGCTGAGAATGGCAGCAGCACACAGTGCTCACATTCTCCCTCTTGTTTGCTGTCGTCCTTAACAGTTCTGTCTAATAATCAGATAGAACGGTTAAACAAATGAATTAATATGTATACAAAGTATTATATTATTAGTAATAGAAAGGCAAACATTATAATACTTTCTCGTTTGCTGTCAGCATTCAGCAAATACGCATTTACGTGACGGTCGGTCTGTGTGAATTGAATGCTGACAGGAGGAGAGTATAGCTTCACTGGAGACGCGCGATCGTAAACTCGTGATTTCAAATTATGCTGCGGTTAATGCATTTGCCCACTGTCATATGTATGTAATTTTCACTGTGTGCTGTATATAAAATGAGTGTTACCTTGACTTTATTTGAAAAAATATGATTCCCATTTAGTGTATTCCAGCTGTAAGTAAAAATAAACTTTGATAATAATAAGAATCAAAATAAGGTCATAATCAGGTCTTGAAATACTTCTAACCTTGCCAAAATGACACACTTTGTCATGTTAACACATAATGCATGTCAAAGTCTGCATGAAATAAAAAATTACAAAAAATTGGTAGGCCAAATTGCTAGTCTTGAGGTGAACAATTAATCCATGCTAAATTAATCCACTGAAAAAAATGGTTTGTCTTGGTCATGTTTAATCAAAATCTGAAAATTTGCTTCCACTCTATAATGGCATTCCTTATCTGATGACATTACTTTGCTGTGAGCGAGAAATGGCAGGGAGGTGTGCTAAAATAAAACCATGCCCTCTATTTAATATTCCATTTCTGTTGGTAATTTGTCACAATACTAAAGTAAAGTTGGCAGCAACTTCCGGTTCACATGGACTGTTTGAAAAAACAAAAGAACCCCTACACCAAAATCATGCTATTGGTTGAGCAATGGATTCAGACCGACAGGGAAAAATAAGTAGAGTTCACATTGTTAAGAGCTTTAAGATCTTTTAAATGAAAAGAAGAGTTCCAACCTTATGGGCCCTAGTGAGTTGTACTGATCCCGGAGCACTCTGGCAGTGTGTTTTTCCTTTTCGGATCGCTGTCTGGAGCACAGACTGGCACGAAAGCTAGGGATGGATGGAAAAGCAGATATGCTTTTATTGTTCAGTTAATTCACTGTCATGTCAATGCACACATGTAGTTAATTTTGATGAGCAGACGAACTGACTGAAACACCTGCATATGACAAAAATCCATTTAAACTACGCATGAGAACAATCACATCTCTTGTCACGACGTCAGGTGTCCATGTTCTGTGAGTGATTCTTCATCAGGAAAAGAAGAAAATATCGACAAGGGTGAGATGAAGAAGGCTGCTCGATAAAACAGGATTATACTAGAGCGATGAGAATGGGAGGCTGTGAGTGAGTGAGAGACAGAGCAGGATGAAGAAGATTGAGGACATGTAGAGGAAGCTGAAGTGGTGAGGTGGGAAAAATGCAAATGGCAGCGTGATTTGAAATGATGAATTTAAATGAAAGCCAAAGACGAAGAGTAAAAATGAGGAACAGAGAGGGGTCAGGGAACGACTTATTGAATAGAAGACATCACGATCACTCACTTGGATCCAAGATACATCCAGTGCAGGTATATCCATGACAAAATCAGCATAATTATGCAGATGGGAAGACAAAGCACGAACCAGTTCCCAAAATTAATGACGGTGCAATCTGGGTAGTACCTGAGGAAATGTAACAAAAAGCACAGTTTAGATGGATAGACTGTCCAAACCATGTAATGCACTGTAAAACACTTCAGTTTGAAGACAAGTTGTAAACTCACTGATAGATGTATTCAGCAAAGATGAGGTTTGTGGATGTTCCTGATAATGTGGTCAGCCCCCCAATGGATGAGGAGTAAGCAATGCAAAGCGACAAGCCTTTGCACATCATGTGATCTTCACGGGTCCTGTACTTTCCATTATATGGTGGAGGCGCCTAACAAATATTGAGAAATCCCATTTTATCGGAAAGGCAAGGAGACGCATTTTGTGCATTTTAATGTCAGATTGTGTCTTTTTTTTTACTGACCTTAACAGTTTCTGGTTCGTCGGGAGCTGTCTGAACTGTCTGTGTAATCCCTGCTTCGATGCTGTAAGTGCACACAAAATCTCATTCAGTCTTAAAAATCAATTGTTTTCAATCAGGTACCTTTTTGTTCATTTTACATATGTTCACCTTTTTATGTTCTCAGATTGGTCATGCTGGGCCTCAATATCTGAAAACAGATGTTTAATAATTAAATGCTGCACAGCTCTAAAAGGTTAAAGGTTGAAATGATTATTTATTGCTCATGTTAAAGCACGGAGCTTTCATGTTACCTTCAAGCTGAAGAGCAGGGTTGGAGATGCCATTTAACTCCCCCTTGTGGTCTTTCCTGGCCTCTTCACTTGCATTCAAAACCTGCTGGATCACTGCCTCCACAATTGGCATTACCATCGCCACAGTTGAGGTGTTGCTCAGCCACATGGAGAGGAAAGCACAGCCAACCATGAACCCGAGCATCAACCTGTGAAACACATTTCACAGTAAACAAGCAGATTTAACTCGGTCCATCCTACTATGATTCATCACAACACATCAGAAATCTTAATAAAATAAAATCAGCCTTACATGCCAGGATTGACTCCAAGTCCAGTCACCAGTCTGAGGGCAATTCTCCGATGAAGACCCCATTTCTCAATGGATGTTGCTAAACAGATGACACCAAGAAGCAACAAGTGGAAGTCTTTGAAATATACAGATGCAACCTAAAGAAAGACTGTCGGTCAGTAGCTATCCTTTAGAAGTCTGGAAATACTGCAGTCAGATTTCTAGATAGGATTGTTTTCCAAGAGTAAAATGGCCAGTTCTGGAAAGTGTACCTGTGAGGACTTCATGATCCCAAAAAGAGGGAAAAGCAGCGCGGGGAGAAGTGCCGTCACAGACAGAGGCAAGACCTCCGTCATCCAGTATACAGCCATTAATATTAGGATATACGCACATTCTGCTTCCTAGTGGAAATGATATCAGGGTTGATATCCAGTAACACAAAAAGGACTGAAGAAACTGAAATCAGCATCTTTTTCATTTTTCTTGGAAAGAATGTCTTTGTCTTGGCCAAAAAAATATGTCTATCGAAATGTATTTTTACAAAAAAAGTGAGAGCAAAAGACAAAATAATTGTTAAAGACATTTCAGTATTCATTAAAGTATTTCAGAAAATATACTGTACAATTGTTTTAGATACTCAAAGAAAAGACTTAATTACATTAGTTTTACTCTTAACGAAAATTAATTTTCACATTATTTTCATTCAGATCTCCATGTGTGTTTGTAGCATATCTAACCTTTTTTCTGATGACCAGTGGCAGCGGTAGCAAAGCCAGCGGTGAGATGATGATGATTAGGGGTTTCAAGGAGCTCCAAGAACATCTAAGCCGCCTCATCTTGTGGCCGAAACGGAGTCAACTCTGGGACTTTGTCTTATGATGGCCTTTAAATAATGTGCCGCTGATTAATCTTTGCCCTGGTGCCATCCGCATCCACTGTTACTGGTCCATTCCAGGCATGTCATAAAGCCTTATGGCCATGGAGATTAAGCTTTAAGATTAGACTCCCACCAGTCATACCTCATGCAAGTCCCTTCTAACCTATTTATTTTTTACATTTTATGACCAAAGTTAACAACAAATTTGCATACAAGGTTATAAAATCAAGAGCACATGAGACATTGCCACAGACAATGACCTGGGAATTCACACTTTTTTCTCCTAACAGCTAACGTCATCGCCGTTTCCCTTATTGGGCCCTAATCTGGCACCGCGCAGGGGTCTGTTAAACAACAACCTGGGAGACTTCATAAACACAAACTCTCAGAAATCACACAGCAGGCAATAATCCGTGCTGAAGCTTGTTTCCAAAGAATTAGATCAGAGAGAAATATTTATGGAAATATGAAAAGAAAAAAGTTTTTTAAAAAAACACTGAAATGAAAAGAAATATGTAAACTATTATTTCAAGTTTTCACTGTAATGCCCCCAAGTTTGTATGGAAGTCCATTTAAGGCTTGCAGAAAAACTAAATAAATAAAATTTTGATATTGTATTTTTAATTTGTGACTTTATATCGTGCAACTGCAATTTTTTTTCTTAATTGTGACCCAGGAGCACAAAACCAGTCATAAGAGTAAATTTTTTTTCTCGAAATTTAGATCTATACAACATCTGAAAGCTGAATAAATAAGCTTTCCATTGATGTATGGTTTGTTAGGATAGAACAATATTTGGCCGAGATACAACTATTAGAATATCTGGAATCTAAGGGTGCAAAAAAAAATAAAAAAATTAAATTAAATTAAATTAAAAAAAAACCACTCCATGTCTAAATCAGACTGGCTGTGGCTGCTTTACTTAATATCCTAATGATTTTTGGCATAAAAGACAAATAATCTTGACCCATACAATGTCTTTTTGGCTATTGCTACAAATATACCCGTGCTACTTATGACTGGTTTTGTGGTCCAGGGTCACAATTGCGAATATCTTGTAATTGCGACTCTTAAAATCACAACCTCACATCGCACAATTGTTATTTAATTCTAAACAATTCTGACTTTTTTTTTTTTGTGACTTTATTTCCTATAATTGCAAATTTAGTTATTGTGTTCGCTACTTTACATTTCAAAATTGTGATTTTATCCCACAACTGCCATTTTTTCTCATAATTACGAATTTATATCTTGTAATTGCAACTCTCTTGTAATCACAGCTTCACAACTCACAATTGTTATTTAATTCCAAACACTTTTTTTTTTCTTTAAAATTGATTTCTCATAATCGTGCCTTTGCATTTTACAATTGCAACTTTCCATCCTACAATTGAGACTTATTTTTTGATGACAAATTCTTGTATTTTCTACTATACTAAAAAATTGTGACTACACTACACTACACTACAAAATGCAATTGCAAATTTATATCTCATAATTGTAACTGTATTGTAACTGCAACTTTACCTCACACAATTAATTTGAAACAATTCCATCTTTATTTTCTCTAATTGTGACTATACAGTATATATTAGACCTTACTTGTCACAAAACTGTTAATTTATTTCTTGTAATTTCTACTTTACATTTCAAAATTGTGACTTTATCCGGTAACTGCAACTTTATTTCTTACTATTGTTAATTTTCTTACTGTTTTTTTTATTTTTTTTACATTATTTTTTTACTATTTCTTATTTTTATCTGTATCTTTTATTTTTTCCTGAGACAGAAAAGGCTTCCATAACTTTGTGAATCATAAAATGTGGCAATGGAAAATTTGTGAATCCAATGGAAAAAGTCACAAAGAGCTGGCCTATGACCGGCTGTAATGTCAAATCTGTCTGAAGGTGTTGAGGTTAGTTGATGCTGTTGAAGTTATATCTTCATGACCTCCCTTTACAATTGTCATTTCGCAGTCAGGATTACCAAGGATTTGAAATGCAGAATGGTGTTTCCTTGAAATATCATTGGATAACTTGGACAGAACACTCACTTCATCCTGTCTGCACTATTACACATTAATCGCAATCCTCAAGCTCCCTCAAGGAACAAACAGAACAGCTCTATCAGAGATTACATAAAACTCCACAAATTAGTTATCAATATGAGCATTATAAAACATCAAAGCATTTTTCCAGCGTCCAAAGATTACAAAAGATTGCACAATACTGGTGGGAACAATAATAGAGAAAATCTTGATTTACCTTTGACTTACTTTATTCAAACACAAACAGTTAGATCAAACAATAACCTTAAAAAAATGTTGCTCTCAGGGCCCACCAAGTTTTCCATAATACCTCCATTTCAGCAAACAGAAGTGTTTTCTTTGTTACCGATTTAAAGGATTACAGTAGTAGCCATTACAGTTCTTAAAAACCCTGGAACCCACAAACACCTTTTCTTATTTAATTCTTATAAAAATGCTGAAGTTCCTCTTATATTCAGCAAAAAGCATCTGCATCTCTACTACCATCAACACCTAATAAATTCACCATTTAATCCTTTGTAACATAACTTGTTTTTCAAATGTTCTCCTCCCTATTAGCTGCATTTTTGTTATCACGTTCAATCTATTTTTGAAGTTCAACTAAGTGTCATTAATGTTCCTTATGGGATCACAGAATGACAGTGATAGGGCCAGTGCCAAGGAACATGATGATAAGCCAAATCTCTTAATAAAAACTCATTTTATTAAGCACAGCATATAAACTTACCTAATGGAGTCCTGTGGTGCTGGTGGTTTCGGTCACATTTGTTCAAAAGGAGACACAGGAGGAGGTTCTTGACCTTTTCCTATAATTGCAGATCTTAGATTGCTCACCTCCTGATTAGATCTAGGCTATATATCATTTGCAAAGGTCTAATTAAAACCTCTTCAACTTGTGCTTTTCAGGCTTCCGAAGTGTTCCCGGAAATAACTTTGGGTTACACTTTACTTGAAGGGGTGTGCATAAGACTGACATGACACCTTCATTTTGTAATACATTCTTGTACGGAGCAATCATGGAGGGATAATCTACTTTTTTGTCAGTCTAATCTCAATTATTTTATATAGCTTTGTACTCAAGACTCATAACATGGTAATGCCGCATTTTTCACAGGACTGTAGTTATGCTGCTCTTTTTACCAATTATTATTTTACAAAATACCAATGAAGTTGAAAATAAAATAAAAACTTCTTTCTTAATTACTGCCAAATAATAAGTAATTAGCATTAATGAATGATCCTAATGAATGGAAAGCAAAGCAGCGAGAAGCGAAAGACTTTTAATGATCAGGCCAAATTGCAAAGTGCAATGGAGTAGAGACAAAAAAACGGCCCAGCTACTCACGGTTTTAATTAACATATACGATATTCAAATTCGATAAATGATCTTGAAGAAGGACTCTTAATAAGGTTTTAGATCTCTATACTTTACTGCCCACAAATAGTGAAGCTGCAGATTTCCCTGAGCGCCCCGCAGGATTGTGGGTTGCCTCTTAGCGATTCTACTTGGTTGCATTGGTGATGGGTTTGGAGACCAGCAGGTTGCTGAGGGCAGCAGGCTGAATCTCAGCGTCGTGCAGACATTCGGCCATTGCAGGAATCTGGGAGAAGTACTTCCTGGCCAATGCGTGTTTCTGCTTGACGTTACGGATAACTACCACATCGTATGCCTGCAAGTGAAAACAGCGGACATTTGTAGGGCGGAACGAATGGCGTTGCTCTCAAGTGGTGGGAGAGACAAATGTGTTCTGTAAATGCATTACATGTCTAGAAATGAGATTTGCAAGAGTTGATAGTCATTATTTTGAAGTTCTGCTAGATGTAATCCTTTATATTTGTTGACTAAAGCCTGGTTATACATTACATTATTCTGCAAAAGTTTTTTATTCTGCCATTTTATTCTGTAGCTCTACTTGGTACTTAGATTAGTGCAATATTGCTTGAATATTTGAGGTTAATCATTTATTTCAGTGTAAAGAAAACCATTCATTCAAGAGCAGAAGTGGCTGCAGTACCTTCTCGATGTTCTCCAGTTTGAGATGTGCAGCCGCCTCGTCCTTTGTAAGTAGGATGCAGTTCCATGGGCTCCAGTCCAAATGCTTCTCCCACCGGACCAGCAGTAAATCATGAAGGTCTTTCCAGCCACTCAAAGCAGACTGAGCCCCCCACAGCACATCCACCAGGTACCGCAGGTCCTGCTCCTAATGAGGACAGGGAATGTCTTGAACACAGCATGAACTTGGTGTACTATTCTTCTTAAAGGCGGACTATGGGATTTTATTCCCGCATTCTCCACCAAAAGAAATTAATAGCACATTTGACTGATATGTTTAAAATCATGTAGACTAGCATGAGATTGTACAGAGAACTGCAGTAACTTAAAACAAGTTTTTTCTTTTTCTTGTTTGTTACTGTTTTCATATATGTAAAAAAGATGTAACTACAATATTGTTGTATTACTGTTATATAGTGTTACATCTCAATAAACAGATTGTTCAAAAAAAAAACGTAGAAAAAGTTGTTTTATTCTACTTTACGGTGGTCCATCCTGATGGTGGCAGCCATGTTAAAATCACATGACCAATAGTGTCTTTGACAATTTAATAAACAGAGGCATAATACTTCCAAACTCATTAATCACTCACCCTCATGTTGTTCCAAACCCATAAGACCTTTGTTCATCTTTGGAACACAAATTCAGATATTTTTGATGAAATCTGAAAGCTTTCATTCTGACCCTCCATAGACGGCAATGGAACTGGCACGTTCAAGACCCAGAAAGGTAGTAAGGACCATTGTTAAAATAGTCCATGTGACATCAGTGGTTCAACCTTAATTTTATGAAGCTACGAGAATAATTTTTGTGTGCAAAGAAAAAAAAAAAACGACTTTATTCAACTATTTCTTCTCTTCCTGGTCAGTCTTCGACGCGCATTCACGAGAGTATCACAACGCATGGTTGAACCACTGATGTCACATGGACTATTTTAACGATGTCTTTACTATCTTTCTGGGCCTTGAACGTGTCAGTTGTGTTGCTGTCTATGCAGGGTCAGAAAGCTCTCGGATTTCATCAAAAATACCTTAATTTGTGTTCTGAAGATGAACAAAGGTCAGGGTATTTACAGGAATCATGGAGTTCAAACCTTTAACCCACTGGGGAAAATCAACCCATGGCAACAGTTTAAAAGCAGCCCAATTTCGTGGAAAAAAAATAACAACAACCCTGCATCCAACACAAGCTGCAGAAGTCAGATTTGACTGATCACGAGCTCATTGATAAATATCTTTTATCGTAAGATGTGCTCCCTTTACACAGTGCGCGCACGATCGCGAAAGTGAAAGTGAACTGCGACTGCGAGCGCTCATTCAAAAGGGATTTAAATACCCCACATATTGATAATTAGAATGTTTGTGGGAGCGGACGCAAAAATCGCGGGAGCGGATGGAAGCATGCGGTAATGGTCAGAAATTCAGCGAGAGTGGGATCAACAAGTCCCACGTTATCATGCAGCAGTGCAGTCAGTCAGTGAGCGCTGTAACAGATGACGTCAAATCTTGCGGGATTCCATAAATAAACTACACAGAACCCCACTATTCGGACAAATATACATAATGAAAAGATGATACAAAATTTAATACCTTGGAAAATGGCATTTAAGACTTTTAAATACTTTTTAAGGGCCTTAATTTTCTCTAAATTAATTTATCAACTTTTAATACTTTTTAAGAACCCGCGGACACCCTGGAAGGTCTTACGAGTTTGGAACCACATGAGGGCGAGTAATTAATGACAGAATTTTAATTTTTGGGTGAACTATCCCTTTAAGACATGCATCATTTGTTTATATAGAATAATTTCATGTGATGTGTCACAACAAGTGAAGGAAAAAAGGCAGGTTTTGCCAAAACTGACATGGCTCTTTCCATACGCTTGAAATGATTAATGAATGAATAAACGTTACCTGTAGCAGGTAAGTGATTTTGGCTTCTGGGCTGCACTCGGCCTCAGATTCACGCAAGCACATGAGAATGTTCTTGTAAAGAGAGAAGTCTTCTCTTCGACGAGCCTCATTGTCTAAATCCATACAGCGGCGACAGAGGCCAACCGAAGATGCGTTTGTCTTCAGAGCAAAGTCAGTGGATGACTGATACTCATTACAGCCACGACACAAATAGATGTTCTTTTTCAGGTCAGCAGGATCCTGAGGCACCTGTGGAGAGCAGGGTAAATAATGAAGTTGGTTTCAAAGAGTTAGATGACCAACCAAAACTTGTTGTATTGAAGTGTCTTTAGAACTGGAAGTTGTTTACAGACCTAACAGCTAACATCACACTCACTTTGATGTATAGGGTGAAGTTTAGCTCAGTGTTGTAGTCATAAACCGCTAATTCGAGTCCAAGTCAAGACTGAGTCCAAGACCATAAAGATACAGACTTAAGGACGAAGAACAACACCATGAATATACTGTATGTTCCAAGATGAGGAAAATATGGTCTTGGACTTAAGGACCAAGACCATGAAAATATGGTCTTGAATTCAGACTCGAGGAACAAGACCAACAACCATGAAAATATGGTCTTGGAATCAGACTCATTGACAAGAACCCTAAAAAATTGTCTAGGACTCGATTCAAGGACCAAGACACTGAAAATATCATCTTGGATTCAGACTCAAGGACCAAGACCAACACCATGAAAATATGGTCTTGGATTCTAACTCAAGGAGCAGGACCATAAAATATGATCTTGGACTCGGACTCAAGGATCCAGACCAAGACCATGACAATATCGTCTTGGACTTGGACATTAGGACCAAGACCAATATATTGCTTTATGTCATGAACATGGGAGCATGAGGACTTGGTCTTAACTCAGACTTAACCCTCTTCTGATCTCGGTCTTGACTCGAGCTCGAAAAAGCTAGTTTCGACTACAACACTGCTTTTGCCACATACCCACAGAAATGTGGACACCTGAGGGTTGAACGCAGGGGTTTTGATGTACTGGAGAAAGAGGGAGGCTATCCTCTTCCTCAACCCCTCCAGGTTGCTTTTTTTAACGCCCCTCATCAGCAGGTCCACCTCCCTGTCAATCAAGTCCACTATATCCTGTGTTAGCTTGCATTTATGTTCCTGTTCACAAGAACATTTTAAAAATGAGACGAGCAAATATATGCTTCTAGAAAAGGGTTTATATTTTGACCATGTTTTGGACTACAGATTTGGAACTGACCTTTACGGTGTGTTTGAGAGTGAGAAGCACATCCAGACGTTCGTCGTTTGTGAACTGAGCCTGGGTGATGCTACTGTAAAGGTCTCGCAGCTCCTTGGCTCTGATGGTGAACTGCGTGTCCATCTGTGTCACCTTCCCATCAAATGCACGCCATTTCTTTGGTTCTGCACACTGAGAAGAAGTCATACAAAATAGTCTTTGCAATTTCTTTGTTTTTTTGCTTTTAGCAGAGATTTCTTTAAAGGATTACAACAAATTATAATAATATATAGAATGATATTATCATTGTATAAACATGTTTTGCACCTATGCAGTTAATTTATAAATTCATATTTATATTAATATAAAATGTATTAAATTCATTAATACATTTCAAGGACATTTTTGTTTACTTATGCCCAATGTAAAGTCTGGGTCATGAAGCAAAAAGAGTTCAAAAACCACTGCTATAGAGGAGGTAACATAAAATATAAAAAAAGTCTGTTCTGACTTTTGATCTAGCATATTATCAGTTAGTTATCATTAGCCACTTGTCACAAAGTGACGTTCAATGCATTTTATTACTCTGACATTTCTACCATAGCAACATTAGGTGAAGGACACAATGGAGAAAAGTTATGAATCAGCAATCTTCAAAATTCTAAACCAAATGAATCTCCTGCCATGCAGATTTATCATTTATAAAATCCTAAAATTTAAATACATTTTAAACCCATTTTAAATGTTTTAATGCAGAATTTAATCTCAGAATTCCTCCTTTAATGCACTGTGAACAAGCAAAGGTTTCGCTCTAAGCAATAGTGCATGCTCATGACGAGACAGCCGATTAGCAAAGATAAGACACCTTGTTGAGGAAGGCTTGTATGGTCTTATCCTGGTTCCTTGTGCCTGCAGCCATTCTGTGCCGTTCTATGGAGGAGATGAACTGGGTCTCTTGCTCCAGTAGAGCGCACAGCGCTGCCTTTCTCTCCGCACCAGATAAAGTGACATTGACGTGTTCCACTTCCTCTATCCTCCATTCTGACACACAGAGATAAAGAATGAGAACCATCACACTAACTTATATCCAAATCAAATCAACACATATACAGGATATCTCCATCTCAGTAAATATATCATACCAACTACAATGTAGTCATCCACAGCAAAGCAATTTAAAGAAAGAAAGAAAGAATACAAAAACAAATATATAAATATCAGATTATATTATTTAACTCATTTGCCAGTGACTTATAGATAAATTCATTCCAAAAACAATAAGTTAAAAAGTTTAGAGTCAGTAAGATTTTTTTTGTTTTTAAAATAATTCCTTTATGCTCACCAAGGCGGCATTTATTTAATAAAAAAATACAGTAGAAACCCTAATATTGTGAAACATTATTACAATTAATTTCTGTTTTAATATATTTCAAAATGTAATTTATTCCTGTGATAAAAAGCTGAATTTTCAGCATTGTTACTCCAGTCTTCAGTGCCACGTGATCCTTCACAAATCATTCTAATATGCTGATTTGCTGCTCAAGAAACATTTCTTTTCTGAAATGTGCTGCTTAATAATTTTGTGGAAACACTTTTTTTTTTTTTCAGAATTGTTCTGATGAATAGAAAGTTGGGGGGAAAAAACATTTATTTTAAATATAGTTTTTTGTAACATTATAAATGTCTTTACTCTCCCTTTTTTATCAATCTAATGTATCCTTGCTGCATAAAAGTATTACTTTTTTTTTTTTTTATATATATATATATAAATAAATAAATAAATAAAAACTGAGCCCAAACTATAATGATGGTCTACACAGTATTTAAAAATATTATACTTCAAAAAAAGAGGTCAGTCTGTGTAGGGACTGAAATGAATCAGTAAATAATTTGTTATAGTCAGTTCATTTGCATGAACCGACTGAACCCAACTATTGACTAAAAAGCTGCACACAAACATATAATACGTCCAAAAAAGCAGTAGCTTGTAAAAGCTATTATGAGAGCAGCTAATCTATTGACATCCTACTGAAAATTGTAGTTAAAGCTGAGGTTTTTTTCTAGGTTAAAATACAGTTTAATGTGCAATAATGTGTTACTGAGTCAAATATAAGTAATTTGAGGACTATCAGTGGTTCACAGATTTTCAGGAAGACCTGTTATTAAAATAAAGTCATTATTTTTGCAGTTCCTGGGGTGATTTTAGTGGTGTGGAAAATGTACTCGTCACCTTTAAGTTAGTAGCATTGCTACTTGTAGTTAGTTACTACACAAACGCTCACTTACTCACTTTTCAAGGCATTATAAAGCAGATCAAAGTCTGCCTTTGACTCCGGATTCATCCTGCGGTGATATTCATCTCTGATCTGCTGCTCTTTCTCCTCTTTCTTCCTTCTCTTTTCATTTTCCAGCCATGCCAGATGCTGCACTTTAGCCTGTCTCAAGCTGTCTGTGAAACACCTGGCTAGCCAGCGCCTGACATATGACTGTAGTGTAATGACCTGAAGAAAATATACACACATACAAGCATTTGTCATGAACAGCAAAAGCACAGAATGAACACAATTCCCTCTCAACCCCTCCAAACACACGTACAGCTCTCAGTCTCTTGCTGTGATATTCTCCTGCAGTGATGTAAGTCCCTGGGGTGATGAGTTTGTCCGCCATGTTGGACACATAACAGCCAATTTTGATCATCTGAGTTGAGGCGTTCTTGGAGCACTGCTGATCCTGGTTCTTCAACTCAACCGTCTGTTTAAAGGGAAAAGAAAATTAGAAGTATGCACTGCAACCGGATTTGAAGCTACACTGTGCATTTATTTGATCAAAAATACAGTAAAAACAGTAATATTATAATATTTTATTACCATGTAAAATAACTGTTTTCTGTTCAAATATTTTAAAATGTAATTTATTCAATTGATGCAAAGCTGAATTTTCAGCATCATTACTCCAGTATTCAGTGTCACATGATCCTTCAGAAATCATTCTAATATGCATATTTAGTGCTCAAGAAGCATTTATTATTATTATTATTATCAATGTTAAAAACAGTTGTGCTGCTTAATATTTTTGTGGAAACTATAATACGTTTTTTCAAGATACTTTGATAAATAGAAAGTTCAAAACAGCATTTAAACAACATCTTAAATCTTTTGTAATATTATAAATGTCTGTACTGTCACTTTTAAATAATATATTGTCTCCTTGTTGTAATAATTGTAACCTGTATTGTATTCTTCCTATGTTTCATTCATTCATAAATAAATAAATTTAAAAAAAAAACAATGTACTAAATAAATGTACTAAAATATGTAGTCACTGATTTAGATAACAAAAGAATTAAATATGTTTTGTTCTGCCCTACAGTTATATTTGTGGTCAATAATATTGTGATTTTGACAAATTTTATAATCTATTTAAAAAAAAAAAAAATTCAATTCAATTGTCTTGTCATTATAAAGTGAGCCAATGTTTTATAAATCATTAAATATATGAGTAACAAGTTTTTGAAGTTTTTATTATAGATTCACTCCTTTTGTGTGAGTGTTTTAGAAACAATAAACAATGGATACATAATTAAAATATAAGGGTTCATTTTTATACAAAATTTTTTTCTAAATATTTTAATATACAATATTAAAATTTTTACAATAATATTACAATACAATATTTTTTAAATATTATACATATTTTATACACAATATATTTTATATAGAATTTAGGGTCATATTTACTAAACAGGGCAAATTAGTGCGAAAGCGTAATTCCAAAACAATGCCGACGGGTATGGAAATTTCTGCGGGTGATTTACTGACAATGAGCAAATTAAAGAACACAGATGCAACATCTCATTTCCATAATGACCAACACAATCTAACGAGTGCAGCGCAACTTAGCGTAAGGATATGTTCAGATACGGAAAATGTGTTCTTCTGGCATTCCAAATAAATTAATACGTGTGGAAAAAATCCTCTCCCTTTTACCAAGCGCTCTCTGTTCTCTGCAAATGCTGCCATTTCAAGCACAAAATAGTTTAAGACATGTTTTTTGGGGGGCGTTAAATAATGGCGCAAGTAGCAGTAATTTGACGAGTGCAAAATAACTGTCCATGTAAATTTAGTAAATCCTGACAGTACTATTTTAACACCAAAAGATGGTGCAAGCTTTTAGTAAATCTGGCCCTAAAAGTTGAATTAAATAGTTATTTTTAATAAGCGAATGCTTTATATGCCATTTATCCACTAAATGATAGTTCCTTTAATTTAATGCAAATAAAAATTGAGGCAAAGAGATGAAAGTTCTGTTCATTTAAAGTGTTTTATTACGGTGTAAGGTGTCATTCACTAAGGGGTTTCGCATAGTGGAAATCAGCATCCAAGACTGCAATTATCCATTTTATAGGGCGTATAGTGTGTGTGTGTGTGTGTGTGTGTGTGTGCACACCTGTGTATCCCTGCTGAACATCTCAACACCCTTGTCAGGCCTCTTCTTAGGCATCGTCTGTACAGCAGCATGATGATACTCCGCCTTGGTCACATTATGACGGTATCCTCCCAGAAACGCTTTCCCTCGAGTGACTCTCTCGATCTCCACCACCACGTCCTGATACGAGTCTGTGTCTTCAACAGAGAGACTTGTCACACAAAGGCTTGTCTATCCTCATGATGCGCTAGTCAGCTGTAACCTTGTTTGTACCTGTTTGCACCCTGACAGTGATGACATCCGGCATGTTGTACTCCTGCTGTGGTTTGATGGGTCTCATGGGGTAATTCTCTGGGTCTAGCGAGCTCATCTCAATTTGGACCATCCCATGAGGCTGCACGCCAATGTCCATCAGCGTCTGGTCATCATCCACACTTTTTTCTAGAAATAAATAACTAAAAATGATCAGCGAGAATTGGCAACATTATAGGTTAGAATATTTGGGCCATTTTTTTCCAAGTCATCTCAATGCCAAAAAGTGTCCCGATTTACCTGAATTCACCTCTACAGTATGAGTGTATTCTTTTATTCTCAGAAATGTCAGAATTTTCCACGATCGGCTCTGACATGGCAAATTTCTCACACCTGAACGCTTAAAACATACAGTTCAATCATAAAACGATTACATCTGATATTTTTTTTTACGGCGAAATTTTTATTTTAACGTTCAAAATAAATGAGTCGAGCCTAGGTTTACACTGACTTGAAATTGTTTGACCGCTGCTATGGTAACCATGGTGCCACTAGGGATGTCCGATTCGCGAATGAGTCATCCTCTTGAGCCGATTCTTTTTAAAGATTCGGTCGAACCGATTCGCAAAGCGTTTGTAATCGTAGCATTTAAAAATTGTAAAGATGGTTAATTGGTTTATTACCCTTACAAAAAGGACCTTCATATATTCGTACGTATTATTAGTATATCCCTGTACCATGGTATTTAATGGGTTCTCCAAAGAATTATTGTGCTACTACGGTACTATACATTCAAAAAACATGGTAGGCCTACCTTGTCCAAAAATACCATGGTGCATTTTTGTTATTGCATATTAACAAAATTAACAATGGCACTTATAATCTAATAAAACGGCCATAAAGTACCAGCTTTACAATAAACAATAAGAAACCAAATTCCTGTGGGGACCAAATAATTTGCACTCGTTTTGGAACCAGTTCATTGAACCATCCCGTCCAAATGAATAATTTCACTGAAATGAATTGTGACTTCCCAACTGAAAAATCACTTGATCCTGCCCCCTGCTGTGTCTGATATGCCTCTGTGATAATGAAAAACAAACAATGCTGCAGCGTGCAAATTAGATTAAGATTAGGGTATCTTGGGGCATTTAACTGAATAAATGATAGAAAAGTGAATTCTCTCATGTGATATCACTTCCCAGAGTATGACAACATATTTTATTCAGGTGTGTTGCCTAAAAGTGACTACAATAGAAACAGACTGTATCTAATGGAATGGTATTTATTGCATGGCATTTCACTGGCAAAGAAAGCAGGTCATGGTCAGATATAAAAGCACATGTAACTTGGTGGTTAGAAAATTGACCTCGATGAGTCTAGTCACATAGGTGAGCCTGCAGTTATGCTTACTGAAAGGTTCATGTTTGTAAATATAACTAATTTTGTTGCTCTTTGCTCTGATTAGCTCCAGTAGTCACTGATGCTCTTTGATTTATGGGACATATTTTCTAGATGGGCATGTTATGTGGGACAAGATGAATGAAGATGAATTCACCGATTATCTCATTCAGCTGAGCATTGAAGAGTCTTATCATGAGGCATTTGCAATATCGAAAAACATCTAAACGAACACATTGGTTTGACTGATTAATGGATTTTTTTTTTTTTTTTTTTACTATATGTACATTTTTATGGAAACTGAATATTTAAAATAGCAAAAAGCAATACTTTCTCTCAGAACATTATATTCTTGACGCTCCGCCCGTGATGAGAATTTGAAACTGATGGCAGCAATCCAGACAGGTAATGGATCAATGCCTTCAACTATTTTGTTTCTGTTCTATCACCATAAACATGAAAAGATGCTTGAGGTTCCTCAGATTGCCATACTTGCTGAACCCCCTGAAGAACCTCAGGACCCTTCTGAAGATCCCTCAAATATCCTATTGCAGGGGTTTCCAAACTTGGTCCTGGAGGGCCAACATCCTGCAGAGCTTAGCTCCAACTTTTCCCAACATACCTGCCTGTAATCATGAAGACCTTGATTATCTTGGTTCAGGTTTGTTTGATTGGGGTTGGAGTTAAACTCTGCAGGACAGTGACCCTCCAGGAGCAGAATTGGACACCCCGTCCTATTCAAGTAACTCAAGTGTACTCAAGTATATACTTCAAGCGCTAGTCTTGCTGCAAGTCTTTCCCATATAATGGTGTTGTGATGACAAGTTCCTTTGAGTTCTTGCAGGAACTTGTGATCTCTATCTTGTAAGTTCCTCATAAAATAGTCCTTTCTTAAAACGAGCCTAGAGATCTCCAATGGGTTCCACCAGTGTAACTATAATCTTAAGAACCACTAATTGGGCTGCAAGTATTTTAATTTTTACAGTGAGATTTTTCCAAATTTACTAAATGGATTCATCAAGCTGATGCTTTAAAATGTGGTGTTGAACAAAGCTTTTACTTTTGTAATCTGTTTATGTCCCCTGATCATAAGGTCATACTGTAGTCATCCGTGAGCTCAAGCAATTTCCTTCAGCCTTCAAGGAAGCTGACAGTAGAGGACTTCTACCGCTCCATCGAGCCGCCATGCAATCATCAGGGAAAGTACTGGAGGCAATTCTGGGAGAGTCCTGAACATGGATGGACACAATTCTGATGTAAGGGTTGGATAAGTTATTGAGACTGTGTCAGACATACATATTTTTTGAGATATTTGATAATCATATAATCCACAGTCTCCAGCCAGCCAAACTTGAAGGAGAAAGGTAGGAATGGAGAGCCTGCCTTGACTTTAGCACAAATATCTTAATTTGTGTTCCAAAGATGAACGAAGGTCTTACAGGTTTGGAACAACATGAGGGTGAGTAATTAATGACAGAATTTTAATTTTTGCGTGAACTAACCCTTTAAAATGAGACGGCTTCTCCTAATATTTTGTGCACTACATATTTTTTTGTGATTATTAGTGTATTTTGGCATTATCTTTGCAACATGACATCAACAATGTCCTTTCCAATGTCTTTTCTCCTATTGCCAATCATTGTGTTCCTGCTCATTTGCATAAACTTTGATCTTTGTGGCATTAGTGGTCACTTTCACTCAAAATGCCTCAAGCACCACCTCTCATCGGAAATGAACAACTTTCGGTTGGTGTCTAACTGTCAATATTGGGGAAAGTTTGTTTCAAAATTAAGTAATGCATTATAATAGTGTGTTAAAGTAATGGATTATGTTACTTTTGCAATACATTTTCTCACCTCAGCTGACTGTAGTTCTCAGTCTCTTTCCGTTCAATATAGCAATCAATGGTTGCAGCCCACTAGGTTTTGGAACAGAATAAAGACACTATAATTGAACATTTAATTATTTAGTAATATATTCTAAAAAAATTTATTTGTTATCATTAGCTGTCACAAAATAACAATGACATTTTTTTAGAGCATTTATTAATCTGGGTTAATTAAAATTTCTACATATATACTTTAACATTTAAAGTTGTACAAATGAATATTAATTAATGAACGAACATGAATGAACAAATATTTATAAATAAACATTAACCTAGAATATTAAATGCTGTCAAAAATGTTATTCAGTGTTAATTATGATACCAAGTTCAATGACTAACTGAACATTATTGTACGTGTTACCATTTATTTTACATTACTAAATTAATATTATGACATTTAAATTGCTATGTTTATGTTGTTATTACATCAGAGTTCTGTGACTTCATGAGTCTGTGCTGCCTGTTTGACCTGTTGGGACGAGCGGTACTGATCCTACTGGACTATGTCAGCCGCGTCCCCCTCTGCTCACGTCTGAGATCCAATCTGGAGAAACAAAAGGAGTGGGAAGAGATATACACCATCTTGAGTGAGTTCACTGGGTTCACATTTAATTATTTATCTGTTCAGCCAGTCTTTTTTATGACATACGGGACTCTCATTCTGGGTCAAATGAAGAAACTTCTGCAAACTCCAGCTCAGAGTCTCAAAATGACCAAATGCATGTGAGAAGATAGTACCTGTTCTCTAGCAACAGATCGATGGTTCTCTAGTCTCAGGGAACGCAGACTAATAGCTTTTGAATTTGTTCCAGACAACCCACGATCCCAGAAGCACCTCTGTCGTCTGGAAATCAGAAAACACATGACCATTAAAAGACTCTGTAATACCGTTATAATGGATCCTTTTCCACCTCCGATTAAAAATTACCTGCTGTACAAGAAATATGATCTGACTTAATCAATACAACTATAACAATGAATGCAAGTTTTCTTGTCTGAATGTTCTTTCACTGAATGTTACATATTGTATTATGTACTGTACATTATTGTCATTTATATAAATTAATTGATGTAACAATTTCTTTACACAATAACTGTTTGTATACCAAATTCGTACTTTATGGATTAAGTTTTAGAACAAAAATAGCATTTTATAATGTTAATTGTATTCATGCAATATGGTGAATCCTATATAGTACAGTGATTTTGTAACTGTCTTGAATATTAAATAAAATGTCATTTCATTCATATGTCAGTTTGACAGTGCCAGTGTGCTATTACCAAGGTTTCTTCTGCTACACTGTCATTTATACTTTGTTTCAGATTCTAAACTCCTTCTAGATGCTTTGAGTCAGAACAAAGCTCTATTTTTGTCATTGTCTATTATCCTACTCTTTCCATTTTTACTCTCTATTTTTCCTATACCACCCTCTATTTTTAAATACTTTTTTAAACCAAACACTCATAATCACCAAACCTGAAATTTCGAAGACTGTTTATAAACATGCTGTTAATTTGTAAACTCCAATTATATTTACGCTCACATTCGTAGTTATTCTTTCATAATCCAGCCTCATAAAGTCCCGTTTTTATTCCTTTATTCATTCCTTGTTTTGACCATGTAGGCCGAAATCCAGCACATTACCCAATACTTGTAAAAGATTAAACATTAAGACAATTGAAGAATTTTTTCAAGCCACTGCGAGACTTTCCAAGATTGTTTTCTCTAGTTATTCTTTGAACACATGGTGGCTATAATGCAGTGACTCTGGGATTTCCCCAGCTGCAAAGTTATGCCTGCACTGTATACAGTATATCAGTAGCTGCACTCTGTATGGGTCAATTACATTTATAGAAGGCTATAAAAATTTATACTGTATGACTGTATACAAACGTTGACAAATTGGTGGTATTGCAGTAATTGTTATTTGATGTACTGTACTAACATGAAAAAAATGGTAATTTTGTAAATTATTAATTTCAAATTACAGATGCTTATTTGCAAGCTGTGTAAATATATGTATTTTAATGCACATAAAAAAAATCAAGCGATTATGTGGTCATTTGACTTTAATGGTGTGCATGGCAAAGACCAGAGCAGGTGAACGCCAAATTTAGATGCATGTCTGTTGCTGTTTTGAGCATGGGAAGGGTGGGGGGGGCACTCAAGTTCAGACTGAGTGTAGTTAAAGTACTTGCACAGCAGTGAGAGACGCGTGATTTCACTGGAACTGTATTTCACAAGGTGAGATTAGAGCCTTTGTTTACTGTTCGGTGAAGTGTGAATGATTCATTGGAAGTGGCGGACGAAGTGTCGGTTGTGCATGCTCTAGTTCAGCATTTCCTTGAAACTAACGCAAAGTTAGTTTCCAGCTGTGTATAAGTGTTGAAATCTGCCTGTTCGGCTGTGCGGACTGTAAAAATGTAAGTGTTTCTCTGAAAACAGCTACTTTGAAAGACAGACGAAGTGAATTCCTTTTAACTACAGCAGAAGTGTCTTTATAGAAACCGAGTGGTCACTTCAACCTTTCTGTTATATGACTAAAGTGTCATATTAAACTATTCTGAGAATTTGGTTTTGGTTAAAACAATACACTTGACATCAAAGATGACTTTTATAACGTATCTCAAACAATGTGAATAAAAACATTCTATTACTCCCCACGTGTTCATATAAAAGGTTTTTATTTACCTCCAGGAAAATGGATCCATCAGGTGACCTAGATGAGGACGATGACCTTCTTGATGCTGCAATCCAACTGAGCATTGAAGAGTCATGTAAAGACATCGCCTCTCTCGGAAGGTGTGATGTTCACATAAGAAGTTGCCTTTTGGAATCTTGAAATAAAGCAAACATATCTTAGTAAACATTATATTACCATCCACTTTTTCTATCCTGCAAATAAATCCAGTGTGGAACATCAAAAGATCTTGGATGCAATATTCCGAGGTGAAATTCCCACCAGATTTTACGCTTGCTGTAAAACAATTAGGTTAAAGGGAAAATACACATTTCATTTCATTGAACTAAGTTGTTAAATGATGATAATTAGCTAAGTGTAAGGTAATTTCATCTGGCCCCACAGGTGACCTCTTTGCTCTGCAGGAGCTGTCAGACTATCCTGCCGCATTCACTGAGGTGGATAGCAAGGGGTGGTACCCAATTCATAGAGCTGCTGTCCAGCAATTTGTGCAGGTGCTGGAGATGGTCCTTTATGGTGAGCTATTTCAAAAAACAAGAAATTAATTCTGAGTAACTTACATTTTGGACACAATATTGCAAGATACTTTGACCTATTTTGCTCCGCCGGTTAAAATATTCCCAAACAAAGTCACAGCAGAATCAACCATTGCCTCAGATCAATACACTGAATGAATTGAAACCGAATGAATCATTTACATAAATGATTCAATGACTGATAAGAGTCACTTGTTTAAGTTCCTGAATTAATAATGGTTTTTGAACAAATTGGTTGAGTGAATAATTCAGTGACTCATTTAAAATAACGGTCGCTTGTTTCTTTTCCAAACGAACAAAACAAAATGACTAAAATTAACTGTATCAAGTTTAAGTTTCAAGTCTGATATGTTCATACAACACTCAGTGGTTTGGTTGAAAAGGTTCTTACAGGTTGAGTTTAGAGGAGGAAACCGCAGATGGAGAGACGCCAATGATTTTGGCGACTCAAGCTGGGCTGGTGGAGATTGTTAGGACCCTGCTTGAGCACGGAGCTTCACCCAACAGAATAAACAGCAAAAATGAATCCCCTTTATTACTGGGTAGGTCTCATTTGCAATTTCTTTAGTGTCTTTAGTCCCTTCATAAAAAGTTATTGTGTTTTGTTTTGGAGCTGTAAGAACAGACTCATTTGAAATCGCCTTTACACTTATATCACGGGGGGCATCTGTGAACCAAGCCTGCCCTAAAAAGTGGACTGCCGTTCATGAGGCGGCCAAGGTGGGCTGCACTGACATTCTTACGCTGCTGCTGCAACATGGAGGGAACGTCTCGGAGACAGATGAGCATGGAGTGACGCCCATGGGGATTGCGGCAGAGTACGGACAAGCAGAGGCGCAGGACATCCTTATTCACTATGGTAATACTGGTTAACCAATGTTTCTAGAAAAAAAAATATGAGGATGTTTATACAGATTCACATTATACATTTACATATTTATATTAAACTAACACTAAACCATGATGTCCTCCACACCAACAGGTGGCGATGTAAATGCTCAGGCGCCAAATGGAGACAGTGTGCTATATGATGCTGCTGGCTCTGGCAATCCTGACTGCATTGAACTTTTACTTCAACATGGAGCTGATCCCAACATCGCTAATCTTTCCTTACAGCTTCCCATCCACTGTGCAGCGTACAAAGGGCATTACCTGTAAGTTTTACGAAATATGCTAATCCTTTGCTAGTTTCATCACTCCGATCTCTAACTAAAGTTAAACTGGACTTTGGAATTGGAAATCGACAGCATTAGCCTTGCAAGATTTGCCTTTATACAACAAATCTATTGGAATTCACCTCTAACTCCTAAATAATGCATTGAAGGTTATGGAGTAACTAGTCCCACCACTCATTTTCTTCAGAAAATGTTAAAATCTAGTTCTCTTTACAGCGCCTTAAGAATGTTAATCCCAGTAACCACAAGGAGAGCCCTCCGTCTCTCAGGCCAGAGCCCAATTCATGCAGCTGCAGATGGAGGCTATGTCCGATGCATGGAACTCCTGGTGGACAGAGGTTTCGACGTCAACGCTCTTCTAGACACGCATGTTTCTGAGAAGTATGGAGATATGCGAAAGACCGCTTTGTACTTTGCGGTCTCCAATGGAGATGTGACCGGCACCCAGTTGCTGTTAAATGCAGGAGCCAAAACGGACCTGGATCCCCTGCACTGCCTCCTAGTGGCGGTGAGAGCTGGGAGGTATGAGATTGTCAGGATTCTCCTGGCCAGCCAAGCAGATGTGAACTGCTACTTCACAGAGGTCAACGACACAGAGTTTCCCACTGCCTTACAATACTGCCTGAGGGATGAGATGATGATGCGACTGCTGTTAAACAGTGGTTATGATGCAGAAAAATGCTTCTGTTGTCCTCATGACTCAACATGGGGTCGCTCCTCAGAACATACCAGTGAGAAGGTTCCAGTAAGTTCACCCATAATGTCTGTTCCAAAACCTAGTAAGTTGCCAACGTATGCACATTCCAGACGTTTGTTCTCAAATGTATAACTCAGTTAAAAATAAACCCAAGATGGCGAACAAAGCAAGAGAAATGTTTTTGTGTATAAATCCTTCAATTCTTAAAAGTATCCAACCAAACTTTAGTATTTTACCCAATATTTGTATTTTTATTCAACTTAAACTGACTTTATGCTACTTTGACAGCATTATCTTAGCAACATGCTAATAGGACACGCTACTGAAATCAAACACGAGTTGAGTCTCCGGCTCAATTTAAGTCAGTTTCTATGTAGTGTTCCAAATTTTACCCAATCTTTGCACGTCTATGCTAAAGCTAGCTTAGCAACATGCTAACAGTAAAATGTTAAAAATCATAAACAGTAGATAGCAAGGTAACTCACTAGGTTTTGGAACAGAGCTAATGCATTTTAAGCTTACTTACCTCTGAAGGAAATGTGTTTTTTATCTATATATGTGGCATACGTATCTTTACTTCTGTCTCTATCATCTGTTGCATGTAGTTTTGTGATTTCATCAGCGTCTCTTGGCTAGTGCAGTTCCCTGGAAGAGCTGTGCGGGTTCTCCTCGACTATGTCAATCATGTTCTCATCTGCTCCAAGCTGAAAATGGTTCTAAAGAGGCATAAAGAGTGGGCTGAAATTTCAGAAATATTAGGTGAGTAGCATAAACAATTCTTGCATGGACACTTAAGCTATACTTACAAAAATATGGATGTAATTGCATTAGATAACAACATATCACAAAAAAATGACTTTCCCAGGGAATCCTCGTTCACTGCAACACCAATGCAGACTTGCCATCAGGAGAGAGATGACTCCACTAAGGTTGGGTGACCCAAAGTTCATTAACTCAGGTCCTTTCCCACCAGGACTGAAAAGCTACTTGATGTACAAAGAATATGATTTGTATGGACGAATCATGTATCAGGAGTGATGGTCTCTCAGGGTAAAAGTTAAGGAGAAAGCACTTTGAGTTTTATTCAAATTAACATGAGGTTGACATGACCAGAGGTTTCGCTAGTTGTCCGTCATGAGTTCAAAACACTTAAAAATGTGAATGTTAAGTGTTTTTAACACTTCACATTGAACACTACAATGTGAATTTTGCATCACTTCCAAAGGACTTTGGCTCCAAAGCAATGTCTTGGTGCTATTTGTGCAATAAAATAATGTTCTATCTGACAAAAACATGTTTTTATCAGATAAAAATAAAAAGGTTGATGCCTGTTCTATGAAGTCAGACTGCTTTCCACTCAGTACCACCTACTAGTGTACAATCAAGATGTTCCATTTGTTTTCATTTTAACTTTTAATACAGCACTTTATCAACACATACACAAGGAGTATTTATTGTGTCTATTACAATGAACATAACCTCATGTCACACCTCAGTGCTTCTAAACTGTGGTTCTAGAATGACCTGCATTGTCACAATTGAAGTAACTAAAGCAGGTCATATCTATTTATAGCTTTATGCCCTGTTAACATCAACAAGCATGTTCGGCAACCTGTCAAGCAGAAACCTTTGAAAGATTGCATGTCACACCTCAGTGCTTCTAAACTGTGGTTCTAGAATGACCTGCATTGTCACAATTGAAGTAACTAAAGCAGGTCATATCTATTTATAGCTTTATGCCCTGTTAACATCAACAAGCATGTTCGGCAACCTGTCAAGCAGAAACCTTTGACTTATGCATTATCAGAAACTCACCACCTAACCTTTTGATAAACTCTCAGAAACATTAGAGGCATTTATAGTTTACTGTATACTTATCTGTGCCTGTTCAAGTAAATCTGATAATTTCATTTGATAGAGATGGTTACAGATGGATAGCTTTTGAAAAAATGTGAGCATATCGTGACATTGCAATGTTTGAGTCCCGTTTGCTAGGTTATACACATATTCAATTAGCTTTGGTTAATTGGTTCTGGAGGCCCTGAACTGTCTAGTTTACATGGTTCCTTAACAAAATGTTGTAATATTGCATGCTGGTAACTTTCCAACAATCAGTGGATTTGAAAAGAATCTGGGAAAAGTACTTACTGCACAAATATGTAATATCGATTTTAAAGCTCCAGAGGTTTTCTGGTATCTGCACAGCTGCTTTGGAGGACAAGCTGAGCATAAAAGGTAGCAGTATATAAATCCAGTCTATTTGGTCACCAAACTTGTATGTGCTTATTAACTTCAAAACCGTTGGCATTGATGGGGGTTAAACTGTGTTACATGAGAATCTTAATGCATCTTGAATCTTGTAACTTAATACAAATTAGATTAGTTTTAGTGGTATCCCTAAGGGGCAGTTCCTATGTCATTTTTGGCCAACAGTTGCTGACAGGTCTCACCACTACAAAATGAACTCACATTCTTCTTGCAAGCTAATTTTGGTGTCCCGTATAGAGAGACACCATCATATGCAGATACACTGTCCTGCACCCTCCTCCACTTAAGTTCCTCCACCAGCTTCCCAGACTAGACTAACAGTGTATCTAACACATGCCCAGAAGCCTGCACTAATCCCACATTCAAGTATCGGGGCAGCGTAAAAACTCATACTTACAAAGGAGACATAGTGTTACAAGTATGAGCAACTTTGGGTACCACAAACAGCTTGGCAAGTATGAGGACATCGATGAAGATGAACTTCTGGCCTCCCTGACTAATGAGGAAATCCAGGAGCTGGAGAAGGTTATGGCTGAAATTGAACCTGATATGAACATACCCACTGGGCTAAGGCAAGAGGACCAGACGGCCAAGCAGCCAACGGGCACTTTTAGCCGAGAGGCTCTGCTGAAGTACTGGGAGGATGAGACTCATAGATTGCTAGAGGTAGGGTCTATATACAGAAATTGAGTGATATTCCAAACTTTGATGCACCAGGTGCATTCCATTTGTTTTTTCTTGACACAAATGCTAGAGCTTGCAACTGTACCCTTAAAAGACACCCTTCATGGTTAAGTAAGGTACAAAGGTGTACCTTTGTAGGGTACTGCCCAAGTGACAAGATATTGTACCCCTATAAGTACTATTTAAGGTATTCTGAAAGTGTAGTCATATCCACATAACAAGAGCACAATTATTTGTGTGGGGGTCAGGTTAGGCTTTCTCTTTGGTAAACCACAAACCATGGAAATCTCAGGTCTCCACAAGGAGTTTTCTAGCTTGGGGACAAGAAAATCTGCAGCTTCATTAAGGGATATAAAATGTATTTAAATGTATAATTAAGTCTAAAGTTTCTGTGAGCAGTTCATTTGAGGCAGGCGTTTCCAATACTCACTTGTGGAAGGTCACCACTTTGCGGAATTTAGCTTCAACCTGCTCCAACACCAACTGCTCCAATTGTTGTAATTCCTCAGAGATTCTGAGTCGGAACTCCGACTTGGGAGGGCGTTCCAGTTAAAAATTCCTACTGGGAACTCGGAACTTCCAACCTCCGAGTACAAATGGACTGGATGTACTTGATTTCAGGGTACAATTAAGGGAGGACTGTCAAACACAGCTTCTGGAGGGCCACTGTCTTGAAGATTTTTACCCCTGAGTTATGGATAGCTTTGGTTAGCTTAGCTTATGGCGCTTTTCCACTGCATGGTACGGCACGGTACGGCTCGGTACGGTTCACTTTTGGGGGGTTTTCCACTGAGTACAGTACCTGGTACCTGGTACTTTTTTTAGTACCACCTCGGTTGGGGTTCCAAGCGTACCGTACCGTTACCAAAACGTGACGTATAAACTCTGCTGATCACGGATTGGCCGGAGAGAATCGTCACTACCTGCGTCACTGAACTTGCGACACAAACACAAAAGAAGCGCTAGATTTAAATCAGCACAGCCAGTGAGGAATCAAACGCAACTGTTTTGAACGAGTGCACCTTTTTTTAACAACCAAAAAGTGGCTGTTCCCCCTGTTGAGGAAGAACAGACGTTCCTCTCGTTGATAACAGAGGAGCGGATCCAGCGAGAGCTTGATAGGGCGACGCGGAATGAAAA
>NW_015641014.1:2965800-2971532 GCF_001515625.1 Sinocyclocheilus rhinocerous
GGAGTCGCGGCAGTAGAGGCGGCGCAACTATAACGACATGTGAATAATCCCGCCCACTCTAAAGCGATACTAAACTGCAGTGGAAACGCAAACCGAGCCGAACCGAGCCGAGCCGTACCGTACTGAGCCGTACCGAGCCGAGTCGTACCACGCAGTGGAAAAGCGCCATTAGAAACACTGAAAGTCAACGAGAAGTTCCTAATTTTATATAAAACAACACTATATTAAATAAAAATTCAATTTCTTCAAAGAGAGTTCCGAAGACTGCAACATTGCTTCCACAGAACATAGTTATTGCTCAGCTGGTGTCTCAGTTGTCTCAGCTGGTGATATCTTTCTTAATTAAGCATCATTGCTTGAGGTATGCCAGAGCTCAACCTTGTTTTCCTTTCTATGGTGACACACAGGACAGCATGGATGAGTGCCAGACAGATAAGAGTGAAGAGGAATGTGGCAGTGAAGAGCCTGAGGATAATGAAGAGGAGGGAGAGCAACAAAACTGGGGGCTCAGAACAGGGGGTGATGGGGAGAAAGAAGCTAGGTCAAGCAAGTGGAATTTTGTGGACTTGTCCCGATTAGATTGCAAGAGGAATGGCAACATCGGTCAAAAACCTAAAGGCATCCATAAAAGTGCCCTTCATCATCACGTTACAGAGAGGCCAAGTGGTAATCCCACTGATATTGTAAAGACCTTGGAAAACATCTTGAGTAACGACACCTCCTTGAGTGAAGTCAACCTAAACAACATTGAGAACATATCCCAAGAGGTTTTGGTGAGCTTTGCTGAAGCATTAATTACTAACACTCACGTTGAGGTTTTTAGCCTTGCCAACACCCATGCGGATGATCAAGTAGCTTTTGCCTTGGCCAAAATGCTGAAGAAGAACTGCAGCATCACCAACCTTAATGTTGAGTCCAACTTCATTTCAGGCAAAGGTATTCTGGCTTTGATTGGGTCACTTCAGTACAACACAACACTAGTGGAGCTCCGATTCCACAACCAGCGGCACATCTGTGGAGGCCAAGTAGAGATGGAAATGGTGAAATTGCTAAGGGACAACACCACCCTGTTGAAACTGGGATACCACTTTGACTTACCTGGCCCAAGGATGAGCGCAACCGGTATTTTAACCCGCAACCAGGACCGGCAGAGGCAAATGCGGCTGCAACAAAGGAAAGAACAAGATGATCTAGAAAGAAGTGAGGAGCAATCAAAGACATGTGACACTGTGGACAATACGCAGTCCCTTCAGTTCCAGATTTCAACAGATAAAGATGCTACACAAGGGAAGCAGCCCTCGGTCTCTTCTCATTCACCAAAACAACCTCACAGTCAACCAAAAGTTGTGAACAATGTTCCAACTAGAAAAATCGCTGAAATGGTCAAGCAACAACAAGAAACAGCAATAGAAAGTTTTGAGACTAATGCAAATAAAGGACACAAACTCACAGGGGACAAACATACCAAGAACATTTTTCAAAATGAAAAACCAGTACCTTTGAGAAGAGAAGATGAAAGAAAGAGTCTGGGAGGCACCCAGGGGTCAATGCGTGATGATTTACTGGCAGCTATTCGTAGAAGCAGCATTGGTACACTACGAAGGGTAAGACCTTTAGAATTTGTCCAAGACATAAAGTAGGAAAGCCTTAAAAACACAGTGCCCAAATTTGTAATTTACTCAAACAATATTACTGGACAGGATAGGAACTTCTGAACTAAGGGTTTGGTAAACACCAACCATGCCAAATCAGGTCTCCTGGGAATCGATTGTAAGACTTTAAGCAATAATTACCTTTTTATACCAAGAACTGAATTATTCATTCAGTGGTTGTTTTGACTGAGATCATTTAAGTTACCATGAAATCATTATCTAGTGGAAAACGCATAAATTCTAGTTCAAATTTAATAGATGGAAAGTTTAGTTTTGCCGCACTAACAATGATGTCGCCAAGTTGTACTTGCCATTAAGAGTAAAAACATGCTTTTATTTGAAGGCTTCAAAAAGCATTCATAATTTCAAGTTCTCAATAAAAGTAAATAATTTTAAAGGGATAGACGATGCAAAAATTTTTTTTACTCATGCTCATGCCATTTCATACCTGACATGCACACATATATGTGGGTGAACAATCCTGTTTTAATCTTGAGACATTAGTATCCTTTGTGGCTATTACTTAATGCTTCTGCCATGTATAATACATACAATATATGTGGCAGTTTTAACATTACATTGACTAGCGTTTTCTTCTTTTTCTTGCAGGTCACCAATAATCATCGCTCCTGATGTATAAAACGGCTCATATAAAATGAAATCGTAAAACAAATAACAGAAATGAAAACTTGTGTTCTCTTATCTGGCATTGAATCTGAAATACATTATTTATACACACATTCAAACACAAGTGATTTTCCACCAACAAAATATTTTGCTCAATGAGTAGTTTCAACAACTGCTTTGTAACTTACATAATATGAGAAAGTTCAAATCCAAGAAGAAAATAGTTGATTTACTTTTAAAGCTGATTGCCATAATTCAGATTCCAAAGTATCTGTCATGCAACTAGTTGAGTTTGATCCTGTTTGATCTAGTAATTTTAGCCACCAAAGATGCACAGGTATGCAAGCAGTATTTACATAAGTAGGTAAAGCTACAAGTTAAAATATACATGCATTGCAAAAATGTAGGTTACTAAAAAGAAAAGCACCATATCTCAGGTTTGTAAATAATACCATTTATTTAAGTATAGAATTTAGTGTTTTCATTCCACATTCTCTTGTAAGATTTGATGTCAATTATACAATTTTTTCAGCACTATCCTTACAATACAAGGACAGCAAATTCAGTTCAGACAGACAATACTGTTAAACCAGCATTAATTGTACACAAAGGTTTGTTGTTGTTTTTTTCCATTGCCTTAAATGTAGTTGTCAGTCAAGCATTGACCTGTAAAAGCGTCTAACAAATGGAAGTTACTTTTTTTTTTTTTTTTTGTGAAGTGCTTTTTTCTGTTTTTTTTTTTCTTTCTTTTTTCTTGATATGACTGAAATTCTATATTTGTGAATTGATGGTTTTTCACATTCAGGAGCAAGCTGTACTCACGAATTTGCCAGTTTGAATCTACCGTATATTATTTTGTTGTTAATAAAGTGAAATCAAAAACTCAGAACTGTCTACTCTGTGACGTGCAATGTAGTGTGACGCTGATCGTGATTACCACAGAAATCATATTTAACGTGTTCAGCCAATGTGTTCGCATCCTGTAGTGAATTTCTTTGTTATTCGTGCAAAAATATATATAGCCTCAATATATCAGCCTGGTGTACATTTACAAGGGAAACAATACAGGGGACATACATATTCTGATAGGAGAACCTCTTACCAAATCTAAGAACGCTAAACTAGGATTTGAATAAGAAAATTTAAGGTACAGAAAAGTAGGGTATGAAAATAGTGTTATCTAAATCATTACTCAACAATTAATAAGGACATGGAGCGTCCCGTCCATCTCCCTTTCCTGACTCACAGGGGAACAAAAACATTCAGGTCAACAAATCATGAATCCTGGCATAAAACTTCACATGGTTATTCCAGGAGATTATTTTACAGAGGATAAATGACAATACTTTACAGATTACATGAGGTATTGCACATATTATTAAAAAAAACAAAAAGCGATTTGAAAAAAACAGAATGAGCGTAAAATTGGGGGAAGTGAGAATTTAGTATCATTTACTCTACTGGGTGGGCTTAGTGTTGCGGGATTAATCATCCCATTCGTCATCATCCTCAAAGTCTTCATCATCCTCATCTTCCTCATCTTCATCTGAGGACCAAAGAAAATGCATAACCTCCGTAAATATCTCATAATTTACTGACAATACCATTAACGCACAAACTCAAATGAACCAAAGGATATTTGAGTATGAAAAATGCCCTTAACACATTAGCGTTTATCTACGTCAGAAAATACATTGATTTAAATGGGGATGTTGCGACTTAAGAATGAAGAGGAAAGTCATAATCTGTCATGTCACGAAAATGATCTTTTAAATTGGGCTTGACATGTTATGTCATCTTAAAAACGTAACCGAGCATTTTTTAGTATGTAAACTCGGTTTAACTGAATCAACAGCCGTCAAAGTGAGGGACATTTTTTTTTTTTTTAATTTGCAGTTGTTGAGTGACCTGTTTTGAACAAACTTTTGAGAGACTGAAACAAGCACTTACCTGAGGAGTGGATGGCTTTGCTCCTCTTTTGCATCACCTCCATCAGAGCTCCAACAATGCCTGCTGACTGAGCAGGGGTGGGTGGTCCTGAGTCATTATCTGATACCTGAACATTCAAGAAGAAAGCTATCAGACAATCATACAAAAATAATGGTTCCTAGAACATGCCACAATGTTATGAAAGTATTTGGGGACTCACACTACTGCTACAAAGTTTAAAAAAAAAAAGTTTTTTATAAACATTTATATAATCACAAAAGATGTCTATTTCAAACAAATGCTGTTCTTTTGAACTTTCTATTAAGCAAAGAATCCCCAAAAAAAAGTGTCACGGTTTTCCCAAAAACATTAAGCAGCACAGCTGTTTTTAACACTGATAAAAGTAAGAAACGTTTCATGTGACGGCTGCTGTAAATTCAGCTTTGCATCGCAGAAATAAATTACATTTTAAAATATATTCAAATAGAAAGCAGTTTTTTTAAACTGTAGTAATATTTTTCAGTATTACTGTCTTTTACTGTATTTTTGATCAAATAAATCCATCCTCGGTGAGCATAAAGTGTCCCTTGTGATACATATATATATATATATATATATATATAGACCCTGGTGCACAAAACCAGACATAAGTAGCACAGGTATATTTTCTTTTATGCCAAAAATCATTAGGATATTATGTAAAGATCATGTTTCATGAAGATATTTTGTAAATTTTCGACCATAATTATATCAAAACTTAATTTTTGATTAGTAATATACATTGCTAAGAACTTCATTTGGACAACTTTTAAGGCGATTTTCTCAATATTTAGATTTTTTTGCACCCTCAGATTCCAGACGTTTTGTGGTCCAGGGTCACATATATAATAATCCAAATATAATACAACAAATTTTTTTATAATAAAATCAATTTTATAATTTTATTTTATTATATATATATAAAAAAAAAGTATTACAGTATGTTTTTGCATAAGATGTTCCTTGTGACCACCACTGTTTCACATAAACACATATATATATATATATATACATACATACATCTAAAATAAAATAAAATTATAAACCTAAAAATAAAATAATAAAACTGTATAAAAAAACGTATATAGTGACAACGTCTGATTTGCCACATGCACATGTAACTGGCAGTTTAAAACCTTATTTTTAACACAATGGATGATTGACAGGTGAGCAGGTGGTCCTCCACCTTTGTCTGGGACACATCAGGATGTATTAGCGTTGGCAGTCCTCACCGTTTTGAGCTGGATGCCCTGTCGGATCTGGTCGAGTAGCGCATCCCGTCCTGTGGACGACACTGGCCTGTTGTTTTGCTCCACTTTCTTTAACGGAGCGCCCTCTCTGATTTGCTCCAGCAGAGCTGACTTCCCGCCCATGGGCGAGGGCGTTGAGTCACTGTGGCCTCCGTCCATATCAGGGGGTGGAGGAGGTCCAGGAGGAGGTGGTGGAGGAGGAGGTGGAGGCGGGGCGGCTCCTCCGGACGGAGGT
>NW_015641014.1:2971542-2972698 GCF_001515625.1 Sinocyclocheilus rhinocerous
GTGAGGAGGGGGTGGGGGTGGTGGGCCTCCCCGGGAGGGTGGAGGCGGAGGTGCTGCAAGAGTAGAAACAGATTTGTTAGCATTAAAATAAATAAATATGCAGACTCTCCATATTTCTGAGTTGAACGCATATGAACGCAACCACAAAGCCATAATTATGAGTGGGAATCTTTGAGCTTTCTCTAAACCCTCAGTTTCCGAGTTGGAAGTGTGTCAGTGAGAAAATATGGCATTCGTCACTTCTCTCCGGAGCTTACACTATGCCTACGTCATCTGCTGGAATGTCACTTTCTCGTGTATGCTAGAGATTTCGGTTTATGAAGTTTTTAAATTTTGATATTTCTCTTACACAAACACACTGCTTCACTTCAGAAGGCCTTTATTAAACCCCCGGAGCAGTGTGGAGTACTTTTTTATGATGGATTGATGCACTTTTTTGGGCTTCAAAATCTCGACCACCATTCACTGCCATAAAGCTTGGAAGAGCCAGGACATTTTTTTAATATAACTCGTCTGAAAGAAGAAAGCCATATACACCTAGGATGGCTTGAGGGTGAGTAAATCATGGAGTAATTTTCATTTTTCGGTGAACAATCCTTGAATTAAATTGCTATAGTGCTTGAATTCAGTGAAGATGTCAGGAGAAACACTTTGCGCAACGATATAGTCAGAAAGCTTTTCAATCTACAAATCACCATCATTTACCATGGATTTACTGTAGTATCACTAACTGTACTGTGGTGTTGTGGCAGAATTGTGATTTTTTTTGTATTGAATTTTACTGTATTATTAATGTAGACATGAATTAAATGTATTAAAGGAGTAATGGAATATAGATTATTATTTGTGATTAAGCTATAGCATGTGTGCATTTATACTAAATGTCTTTACACTACTGTTTTTCATACAGATAGCTAAAAACCATATAGTCAAATTTTTACCATGGTATTGAGGTGCTATATGTGTGGTTTATCGTGATTTAAAGTCCCCATGAAATCAAAATTCAAGTTTTTTGGGTGTTAGTATCAATATGTTAGTCTTAAGGTCATCTATAAGGCAGTGTGCTCCAAAACAGTGACAAAATTCGCATTTATAAGATATAAGCATTCAAGATTGCAGTTTGTCACTTCCGCCAAAACGGCTCAACGATTTTTTT
>NW_015641014.1:2973682-2982927 GCF_001515625.1 Sinocyclocheilus rhinocerous
ATATGCTTTCGATTGGTGCAAATGAGGTCTGGTTTCACGCTGTTTCACGCAAACCACGGCAGCGCACACAGTCTGATCTGGACTTTGGCTCTGGTCCAGAGACGCGATCGCACAGAGCGGATCATATGCGCGAGTCGGCATATATTAAACACTTTTGCAACTACACAGCCTCAGCATGATTATGACCACGATTTTGTTTTACTAAGAGTTTCATATTGAATCTAGGGAGTAGTCTATTAGACTGTGGCTGTCAAATGCGGCTTTACCGGGCTCAACGGCTCTGGCCCGAGCAGATATAAACAAAATGCTATTGGCTATTTTAAAAAGGAGGCGGGGCTGCTCGATATGTCCCACCCTCTCTTCCTGTTTCAGTTGAAATTAAGTCACCACATAGAATAATGCTGCATGTTTCAAGGCACTTCAGGGGACCTTTAAATGTATGCTACAATGGAAGACCAATGATTAATAAAAAAATTAAAAAACTCATAATTATTAAATAATTACATTTCACCATATAAAAAGCTTGCTACAATTTTTGTAAATGTTACCGATTTTGATAATGAACAAAAATTTGCATCTGCATCTTAACTCAAGCTACTACTACTACTAAGAGACAAAAACTTAATAATATTATTAATAATATCATTAATAATATCAGGCAACACAAACCTGATTCTTGATTTGAAACAATTTCACTAATTAGAACATGCAGAAACTAAGAAATAACATTTTCTGTTAAGATATTTATGTTAAGGAAAATTAACAGTCTGGTTTCAACAGCTTTCACTTTGGAGCAAAAATCTGGTTTGAAATAAATAAAGATTTGACATTTATCGTGATAATTATCGATATTAGCTAACACATTAGCTAAATTTAGTAAAATTTTCACACACAAAAATTCACCAAACTGCAAATTTGACTTAAATACACTGGAGATTAAATTAAAAATACTTTAACAATGACCAGTTACTCAGTCCTTCTACATATTGTCAAGTATGATAAACTACAGCTAAGCAGTGATTCTTCAGTAGTAGATGGTTACAGTATGACGAGAAACAGCAAAAGTATGCATAATTGAAAATATTTTCCTACTAGAATACCGTCGCTCTCCCATTCACAGCCTTTTTAACGGATTGTAGTAAAAGTTAACAGCCAATAAAGTAAAATAAAATTACAACCACTTCAATATCGCCCTGTCTATCTCCCCGTTTCATCTAATACATCAATAATGCAGGAAAGAAAAGTGATTTAATTTCATTTCATGGGGTCTTTAAAACTAGAGCAAGACCTTCACTCTAGAGGAAAAACCAAAAAAATTTTTGCACCACACCAATCAGCAACAAATGCCATTTTTTAAGAGATCAAACATGTTTTTAAAAGATCAACATAAGTAAACAAATGCCTCATGAAGAATCATGGAAAATATCCATATGCACAAATGCTATTCTATGCAGTTACATTAGCTGTAGGTAAAACCTCACACCTAAAATATGTCAAAGTATTAAAAAAAACAAAAAAAACACACATTCAAAACAACCCATGCCAACCTGCAAAGAATCAGACCTCTAACACATGCAAATCTAAGCAGGTTTCACTCAGAAACACACACATTCCACCTACCGCACCACCTGGGAGGACCTGAAGGAAAACCACATATATTGATCAAATATAAAATGCTAATATATGCACCCAACTTCTGTATAAAATCCTCTGAGGAATGTGTTCCAGCCACATTATTTTAATGTCATGAAAGGACATATTGGCTTTGCTGTTTCATGCATCACTTTGTTTTCACTGAGAAATGACTCAAGAAATAACTAGTCAGGGGAAGTTTTAGGCTAGTTTTATCGATTCAGGCCTGACTTTCTGACAGCGGATGGTTGGTGGACAGACATGTGAATATGATGAGGCCACAAATCGCAGGTGTCGAGTCTGACAGCGATCAGTCTCACCTTGTCTCCTCAGCTCATTCTTCACAGCCTCTACGCCGCCCTTCTTCTCAATGAAGTCGTAGATGACCTTAGACGTCTCCTTGTCTTTGAGCTGGGCCTCAGAGATGCCACACATGTCAAACAGGTTCTTCAGCTCTGGGTCCAAATTATTCAACTGCAAAATAAAAAGGTAAAGGCATGAGCACTGTTTATTTACTAGAATCCATTAACGAAATACAAGTTGCTTGCAAGGCAGCAAAAGAAGAGTGATAAAGTTAAGCAAAACTAGAATTTTTGCCCGTGTCAAATCATTTGAAGTATCATTCATTCCCGTAGCAGAAGCGTGCAGATTCGTTGCCCAAATGTTATATTTAGGGTTAGGGGTTTGTTCAAATCACCAACCTTAAGTATGAGCAATAGTAATAGTGATGCTTGCCTTAGTAAGCACAACTAAATATAGATAGAAGAAGAAAGAGAGAGAGAGATATTAATGATAATGTGTCAAAACAATGAGTAAACGGATGCAAAATTAAAAGGCCCAATCACATTCCAGTATGCAAACAGATGTAGGAGCAAATCGCAACTCAGTATGCAAATATCGTTATCACTGCTAGTTAGTTTTTGAATGCTGAAGTGTGAGTTAAAGGGATAGTTAACCCAAGACGATGTTTTGAATAATGTTGACGGTAGCCATTGACTTCCATGGTATTTTTTTCTTTCTTTCTCCATACTATGGAAGTCAATGGCTACCGTCAACTGTTTGGTTACCAACATTCTTCAAAATATCTTCTTTCGTGCTCAACAGAAGGAATAAACTCATACAGGTTAGGAATGATATGAGATTGAGTAAATAATGACAATTTTCATTTTTGGGTGAACTCTCTCTTTAACGGTTTTCAAACTTCAATCTTATTTTTAAAGGCATAATGTTCAGAAAGACTAAAATCAGAAGATTAAGGCTAAAATATATATATTTTTAAAAATAATTAAATAAATATTTTCTAAAGATTACCAAGTTAATAGTGATTTTTCATATTTTAATCTTACATTTCTTTGAAAGTATAACGCTTATAAAAACTAAAAAATAAGGCTAAAATAAAATTCAAAAAGATTCACTTTTTTACTCATTAATTTTAAGTCGCTAACTAAAAACGTATCTAAAATTAAAATAAAATGAATAAGTAAACAAATAAGTGAATATTTTTAAAACTCAATAACATTATCAAATGTAAATTATATATTATTTTAATAAATAAGTAAAAAAAAATAAAAGTTAAACATTTTTTGAAGTCAGTAACATTTTCGAGTGCAAGTTAATGGGGATTTTTCTTTTTAAGTTAAGATCATGATGATTAAAATCTTAAGAGAAATTTCAATGCAATTCTGCTTTGCAAGCACTATACTGTACATGATTTCCCAGCATTCATGCTGTTCTCAAATATAGCACAATCCTGCCACCTTGCGGACAATCTGCTAATGGTAACCATCTCGGCTGAAACCATCCATTATGTCATGCTCAACATTCCAGCTGCATGCATAATGCAAACCTTCTTCAGAGCATTTGCACATTTTTCCAGTTAGTTAAGAGCAGCAGCATCTCATTTTATTGCACCAGTAACCTGAATTTCTAATTGTTTGCAATATCTCCAGTATTTCCATAACAAACCCATTTAAAATACACACAGCGCAAATACACAGATAGCTCATTGCTGTGTACAAATGCAGTCTGGGTAGTGTTGTGGGCGTCAGATGCTTCAGCCTGCATGAACACAAGGCTATTGAGGCATTTCATCATGCCATTACTACACAGGTCAGCATTGTTTTCCTATGAGAGATTCTTCAACATGTCTGTGAGAGTGTGCGAGTGTGACAGAGCAAGTCATTGTTGTGTACTTACATCGAAGCCTGTGTTCGGATCCCATCCTACATGACCGATGTGCCTGGAAAATATTGCGTTAAGCACAGTCAGACTGGCATAAACAACAACAAATACAACATGAGGAAAGGGAAAAAAGAAACTTAACCCTTGTGCTTGCGTGTTGAAGATCCTTCCTAAATTTGTATTTTGTTTGTACATCTCTCAATGTGTTATATTATTAACAAATCTTGCAATCAGCCTTTTTGTCATTTCAATGAGCACAGGATTTGTATTTTTCTAGGAACCGATTTCTTTTATTTCTCTAGGAACTGATTGGCTCCAGGTCACACTGATCTGAGCTTATGCACCTCAGTTTGAGTGAAAAAAAAAATTTGGGGGATAATTTTGGCAATGCTCACTTAAAAACTAAGATGCATAAGCCAAGGTTATAATTAATAGTAATACAAATGAAAGCTTTACTGACACAAAAAGGCAGGGTTATAATTAATAATAAAAAAAAATTAAAGCTATGCTCACATTAAAAAAAAAAAAAATTTTTTTTAGCATGTTAAACTATACAAGTATCTCAATAATAGTAAAATAACACTGGCATAATCCCAGATCAATTAGTAAAAAAAAAATTATAATAAACAATAAAGTTGATAAAGACTGAATCCAATATTTATCATTAATAATGAAAAAAAATGTATAATAATAATAATAATGCAAAAAACATAACAGCTAAAATAAATAAATATGTTAAACAATTAAGTAAATATTTTTTTTAATTTAATGACATTTTCAAGTTTTTAAATAACATTTTCAAGTGTAATTTAATGTGGATTTTTAAACTTTAATATTACATTTCTTTCAAGGTATAAGTGTCATAAAAACTGATTTAGCACATTAAACAAATAAGTATTTAAATACGTTTTTTTTTTAAATGTATAATAATTTAAGTTAATAATTTAATTGAAGATAAGTTACTGAGGATTTTCACACTTTAGGCTTACATTTCTTTAAAGGCACAATATGGGTATACTGTTGATGAAACTAAAAATAGCATCAAGTCTATAGAAAACAGATAAATAATTTATTTTCAGATAAGTTAGACCTAAAAAATATTTTTTAAAGATAAGTTGATAAAAAGATATAATTCTATATTTGGTAATAAAATTGCAGAACAAGAAACTGTACAAGCAATTGTAGGCCGGTCATTTTTGACTGGGAACACCACAACAACAAGGTGAGGGAAAAAATCTTTTTAAAAAAGATTTTTTTTAAATCACAATTTTTTTGGTAGGCTGTTATATCGTGTATGAGAAAACTTAGTAAGTTTTCATCCAATTTGTTAACATTAACTAGCATTTTTTTTGTGGAAAAGGGGTTAAAAGCACAACATATAAACAAAACTACAAATTTAAAGTTAGTGACTGTTTTCGAGCATACGGACAGAAAATAAAAATAAAAACCCAGAAGCTGCATGACAGCATTTTAATATGCATTACTGATGTCACTTCCTGCCAACACAGGAAGTACTGAATCTGCTATACTTAAAAGACTCACTGGAAGTTGCTTGGTGTCCCAATGTCAGCCTTCGTCAACTTCTTCCTCTTGCCCTTGACCTTCTTCTCCTTCTTGTTAAGGCCA
This sequence comes from Sinocyclocheilus rhinocerous, assembly GCF_001515625.1. Lineage (NCBI taxonomy): Eukaryota > Metazoa > Chordata > Actinopteri > Cypriniformes > Cyprinidae > Sinocyclocheilus > Sinocyclocheilus rhinocerous. Next base: position 2,979,122 of record NW_015641014.1, read on the forward strand.
CTGTGCACCACGTTATTCATGTGGGACACATTAAGTTTGTTGTTTATCTCGGGGTTCTTGATGTCCACCGTCGCCATCAGGAGAGCGGGTCCTGGGCACATGACAAAACTGATTAGCTGCTGCCTGAGAACCTCCAACCTGTTGCAACATTTCCCTGCGAGAGTCACAGCAGTGGTCTCTGGCCGAGCTCGCAACAACAGCTGATTCTGTCCAGCGTACGCAAAGAGGGGGCGGCACAGTGAATCAATCACACACATTCCTGCAAGTTCATGTATTCAAAGTCCAGATGATGCTGGTGTGCTAAGAACAACAAATAAAATAATGTCATATTGTGTTTTAAATATTCAGTATCAGTAGTAAAATAAAAAATAAAAAAAGAAACTTCATACAAAAACAATGTATTCATTTCAGCTACATTTCATGAGCATTGTTTCATTCAAATAAACATGACTGCATTACGCAAATATAGCACTGACCAACACGACCACAAGCGAAACACTCGGAATCATATGCCATGTCATAATGACTCTCATCACAGCAAAATGTGGGAGATAAAAAGCAGCTTTCATAGAAAGGAACGCTGCTGAACAACAGGCTTTGTGTCAAACTTTCCCAAAACCACAAGCATTAGCTAGCAGTCGCTTTCATGACAGCCAGAGAGTTCAGTGTGGAACCCAGAGCCACGGTCTGAATCTACAGGTCAAAAATAATAACTTCAGAAACAATAATAATAAATGAATCACCATAACACCTTTAAATTACGGTGTTCAAAAAGGAAAAGTAACTTAATGAAATGGTTAGATTAATTATTCACTTTTTACTACTCAAGTTTATATTTTACACTTTTTTTGAATGAATATTATTATTATTGATATTAACAATTCTATCTATGTATCATTATTGCTAAATAATAACAACTGTACATGTAAAAAAAGTACAAATAAAATGCCTAAGCATGACAAGCATTATTAATTATAATATCAATAACAATAATTAATGATTATACTAAAAATATAAATGGCATACATTTTATTATTATTATTATTATTTTTTATTATTCAGTTCATGCAAGAAAATGTATAATTAAAATGCATAAATATAATTATTGTTATTATGTTTGCCATTATACAAGTTTTTCTTAATCGGTTTATCAAAAATGCATACATAAAATGTTTAAACATTATTATTATTAAATAAAAATAATATTAATTCTGTTAATTTATCAAAATGTACATGTAAAATGCATAAATAAAACATTTAAACCGTATAATTAATAATCATAATAATAATAATTTTGTTTATTTATTAAATGTTTAAGTAAAATGCATAAATATAATTATTATCATTGTTGTGTTTGTCATTATATTAAAAGTTTTTCTTAATCTGTTTATGTATCAAAAACATATAAAATGTTTAATAATAATAATAATAATAATAATAATAATAATAATGTAGTCAAATATTTCTTTGTGCCATATTGAGGAATAAAACTAATAAAATAATTGTCAAATATTGATGATTTTTATGGAATTGAAAAACTGCCCCAAATTATTGTTAAAAAAATATTAATTTAAAACAGCTTATCCCTTTCAAAAATGTCCAACTGTATCTCAAAATCTACAATCCAAAAGACTACAGACCACAACAAGTCTAACACTTAGCAATAATAATAATAATAATAATAATTATTCTGTTTATGTAGTCTAATAATTCTTTGCGCCAAAAGCACAAATAAAACAAAATGAAATAACTATCAAATAACGAAGACTCCTGTCAGAACTTTGTAATGTTAAGCGAAAACTAAAGATCTTCACACTACAAACTCCTTAAAAAGTTACAAGAAACTTCTGACGTCAGATTTCCAAAAATCCCCAAGAGACACTTCACTCAAATCCACGTCCCAGTTCTGGAGCACACGCTCACTTCTTCACTAGAACCGTGAGGAATCACAGCAGAGCTGCTAAACCCCTACCTCGGGCGAGAGCCATGAGCTTCCTGTGACCTCCACCGTGACCCAGAGCACCCCCCGAGAGGACGTCCTCTGTAGAGTTTCAGCAGCGTATTAAAGGAAAGTTCACCCAAAAATGAAAATTTGCCCATAAATTACTCACCCTCAAGTCATCCAAGGTGTATATGACTTTCTTCTTTCAGACGAATCCAGTCGGAGTTATATAAAAAATTGTCTTTGATCTTTCAAGCTGTTTAATGCCACTCAGCGGGTGTTTGCAGTGCTTCAGTCCAAAAGAAGTTAAATAAAAAGCGCCCATCGATTAAAAAAAAGTGTCTCACACGGCTCTGGGGGGTGAACAAAGGCGTCCTGTAGCGAATCGATGCGTTTTTGTAAGAAAAAATATCCATATTCAAAATGTAATAATCTTCGTCTGAAAGAAGAAAGTCATATACACCTAGGATGACTTGAGGGCGAGTCATTTATGGGCTAATTTTCATTTTTGGGTGAACTAACCCTTTAAAGCGAGCGTTCAGTTCATCCCCGGACAGCACCAAGCATCGCAGGGGCACCAATCTACCATCTGGCCTCGAAACGCTCTCTAAAACCTCCTGGGACGGGGCGGACAGGAAGGTCATGCAGAACATCATCTCATCTGTGGCCCAGCATTACGGCATGAAGCTACGGTAGCTAGCTAATTTCACCGTAGCGAGAAGCTAGCAAGCTAAGCAGCCTCCGGAGACTCTCTTTAAACCAATTGTGAAAGTTTTGTGATCTGGCCGTCCACCAAACCAATCCCGCTCATGCTAGTCAAAATCCTAAAAAAATTACGAATGCGGAATATTACGTAAGGAACTGCTAATCCAGTTTAATCTCTGAAATTTGCTGTAAGCATTACAAGTCAACTGCAGGCAAAGCCACACTTTTTATAATACACAAGTGTGTTTTTGGCTTCGTTTGACAGATGTTTCACAGCGAATCAGTGATTAGCTTCTCTACTCATCAACACCAAACTATATCAGAGATAAAGCGGCGTACGGAGCATACTCCGTCAGATATTAACAATGAGGAAGCGGAGGGGAAAGAAATGTGCTGGAGAAAGATGGACATCTTGTACAACACAAATACTGAGGACGGTACTATGTTTGGCATAAATCTGATTTGAACGGCTTCATTCTTCATAGTGTAGTCAAGCAGGGACGCAATATGCTTGGAACAACAGCTATAATTTATGAATGTGAATTTGAAATGTGAACAGATTGGAGAAGGGGGAAAAAATGGAACTGGCCTCCAGAGCTGCCGTAACAAATCTAGGACAAATATGTTGACTTAACGTCACAGATAATAACATTTCAGACTGGCTGGTAATGCTAAAACAAAATAGGCTGAATCCCTTGGAAAGTAAATGTAAATAGTGTGGTGCTATCAAAACAAACACTGCTACCAAACAACACTGGCTGAACCAATAGTGTGAGTTTGGGGGAGGTTCTATCTGTTTAGTCAACCAATGGCAGACGTAGTGAGTTTTCAGGATTATTCTTGCACTTTGATTTGGTGCAAAAATGGTGCAGAAATTACAATTTACCTTTAATTACCACATGAAATCAAACTTATAATAGCATTTTAAATGTACAGTCTTTTTCTTTTGGGAAAATTAAGCAAATATTTGATGGCGCATGGGTGTTCACAATTTTAATTAATTGTACTTTTTATTATATTATTACTTATATTTTATGCATTTTTGAAATGACAATATTTTAAAAAGATAATTACATATTTACAATTATTATTAAAACAAAAATTATACATATATTTATTTAATTTATAAATGTGTGTATATAAAAAAAAAAAAATATAT
>NW_015641014.1:2982998-2991982 GCF_001515625.1 Sinocyclocheilus rhinocerous
TAAAAAAAAATGTATAAAACAATGCGAGCCTCTGACTAACAATAGTAAGTCTTGGTTCAGTGGTTTGTAAAAAAAAAAAAAGACATATATTATAATTTAATTATATATAAATATAACAAAAATAATAACAGTAATATATAAAATAATACATATACATATATAAATAATAATAGATGAGCGCTCAAATATGCCCTGCCCCCAATTATGCTTCAATAGGAAATACTCTGGAAATACATACATAAACAAACAAACACTTAATTTGGTTTGCTATTTCCTATAGCATTCTTTAAAAAAAATAATAATAATAAAAAGTAAAATAAAATAAAATAAAATAGGCATGCAAGTAGCGTCACACATATCCTGCTGCAGGCTACTGACATGAAGCAAACAAGATAATTTAGTAAGTTGCAACTACAGCTTCTAAGGGACATCAAACCAGTGTTATAACCCTGATAAATGTCCATGAGAAAACCTTTAAACTACGCAAGTGAGGAAACATGGTCTCTTTGACGTAACTGACTGGGAGAGAGTCGCAGCAGCACAGTGGCATGGAATGATCCATGTGGCGTACATATGGCTCCCAGCGCACAGATTGACCTCAGGCTTCCAGTCAGGGGTTGAACTCTACTCTCATCTAGGTCATGTACAATGCGGATGTGTGTTTGTGTGAATCATGCTCATGCCTGACGACACTCATTCAAGAATGTGTTTTGATTTCTGTGGAAGATACATTATGTGCATGTGTGCATTTCAGCATAATTCTGTCAAAAAGGGAATTTTCAAAAAACAACAACAGCAAACAAACTGATTAGCTCTGATAACATTAGGAGTAAATTCATGAGTGAATGTAAGTACCAGGACACATACCATTTGGTGGGTCACGCCTTTTCTCTGCAAAAACAAAATTAACACTGTTAAAATGTGGAGGCCGAATTAAAAGACTAGTGAGGTCAGTAACAGAGAGGGAAAGAGCCGGTAGGTCACCCAGAGGAGAAGGGAATGGTTAAAGTACGTTAGTTTCGGAAAGGTTAGGGAAGAAGATGGTAAACAGAGGTGCCCTGAGCTCTGCACCCTTTCTCAAGACATTAACATCCATAAATTAATGGTTTTATTTAGGGTTTACTTTATCAATTGGCAGTCCTAGGTTTATCGTCACATTTTTAGCACCAACATTTGTGGTTCGTTCATATGCAAACTGATAATATTCTTATAACCTTGAACTTAAAGGTGAAGTGTTTCTCTAATCTGCTACTGTGAAAATCAGGGCTCTAGATTTGCAACTAATTTTTGAGAACAAGGGAGTTCAAATTTGATGTGGTTGCATTTGTGCGCAGCAGCACGCGGCAAAAATGACACGAATATTGAAAAAATTATGGCAGACAGAGGATTTGGTTTTCACACTAAAGTAAAATAAAAGACTGCTTCATAAACTAGAGAAGGTGAACATGTTGATATTCTTGTGAAAAAAACCCAAAACAAACCAGTTTAGTTTTACTTTTCGTTTTAAAAAGCTTGTTATCTTTGCTGTTTACGTTATGCTATGGAGGCTTTCTTTCTTTCATTTTTTTAAAGGGGTCATATGATGCTGCTAAAAATAACATTATTTTGTGTATTTGGTGTAATGAAATGTGTTTATGCGGTTTAAGGTTAAAAAAACACATTATTTTCCACATTCTGTACATTATTGTTTTTCCTCTATGCCCCGCCTTTCTGAAACGCGTCAATTTTTACAAAGCTCATCGGTCTGAAAAAGCGAGGTGTGCTGTGATTAACAGCATGTGGTGTATGCCATGCCTCATCTTATTCGTTTTTGTTATGTAAGCTAGTTTGTCATTATAGCCTACTGCTTTATTGTAGTTGTGCTTTTTAATTAAGAATAACAATGAATCCATCTTTGGTTTTAGTCTTAAAAAGTGAAAGGTGTATAGATAAAAGCAAAACAGACTGATCTTTTCTTGTAAAACGTGACTCCAAGATTGCGAATTCGAAATTGAAAGTGCAAGAAGCCCGGCTTATAACAGAGCAAAAGAGGAATTCCCATTCACAAAATTTTAATCACAAATAACACTGATGAAACAGAACGGGTTGAATGTTGAACACTCATTACCATATAACTATAAACTATTATAAAAGTTCATCAGCATGCATTGATTAATCCCATGTTGTAGCCAAAAAAATAATAATAATAATTGCGACCAAATTATGTGCTCGTGCGACTAACTAAGAAAGTTAGTCGCAAAAGAGCGACCAGTGGGAAGAATGAGTCTAGAGCCCTGAAAATGTTAAAATACTTGCTTCTTTTTATTTCAATGACAGTTACTCAGCAATTTCATGTTTTTAAAAGCTGTCAAACAAATATTTCATTTTTATTTTATAGAGTGTGTGTGTATATATTATATAGTTGCCGAGCAATTGCCTTTTGATTTTTTTTTTTTTTTTTTTTTTTTTTTTTTTTTTTTTTTTTTTTTTTTTTTTTTTTTTTTTTTTTTTTTTTTTTTTTTTTTTTTTTTTAAATAATAAAACACAAAAACAAAATATTATATATATTAAGTATCATTTAAAGGTTTGGGGTCAGTAAGTCTGATGTCTGTAAGAAAAAGTTTTTCAAAGAAGTCACTAATGCTCATCAAGGTTGCATTTATTTGATCACAAATATGGTAAAATAAAAATATAGTGAAATATTTTTACAATTTAAAGTAACTTTTATATATTACGTTTTTTTTAATGTAATTAATTGCTGTGATGAAATGCTGAATTTTCAGCATCATTACTCCAGTCTTCAGTGTCACATGATCCTTCAGAAATCATTTTAAGATGACGCAGCTCAATAAACATTTTTTTATTATCATCGATGTTGAAAACAGCTGTGCTGCTTCATACTTTTGTGGAAACGGTGATACGTTTTTTAAGGATTCTTTGATGAACGGAAAATTCAAAGCAACAGCATTTATATGAAATAGCCATTTTTAGTAACATTATAGATGTTTTTACTGTAGTTTTGACCATTTTAATGCATCCTTGCTGAAAAAAATAATTTCTTTCAAAAAAAAAAAAAAGTGTGTGTGTGAATAAACTACTCACTGGCAGAAGTATTTAATATAATATACTGAAATATTTAACATTCAACAAAGGTGAAAAAAAAAAACAATATAATTTAAAACTATTTTAATTCCATCTGGTGCCACTAATAGCTACAAGTTCCACACTTCACCTTTAACAACCAGAAGTTAACCGAATAATTCACTGTGCGTAAATGTAATCAAACATGTTTGTTTGGAATTTAACCACATTAAACAAAGAGAGGGCAGGCAAGGCAGACATAGGAGGCATATAAGGCACCAGGGCCTCTTTAAAAATCAGCTAGTGCAGAGAAAAGCCTAAACTTCAAAGCCCAGCATGCAAAACAGAGCAGGAATTACTGGAACCCAGCCAGGAAGTGAGGAGAGAGACTGCTGCGTTTACAAGAGGGACATGAGGAGAAAAGGCCCACTGTGAAGGTTTTACGACACACCCTATGGAGAGAAAACCAGCACACTTGCTACACTACGACAGATTACAGCTACAGACTGAGAGGAACAGGAGGAAAGATGGGGAGAGATGAACACAGCTGTAAATGAGCAGCCGGCAACAGGAAATAACAGGTTAACAAGAAAATGTGAGCTTAAAGGGATAGTTCACCCAAAAATGAAAATTTGATGTTTATCTGCTTACCCCCTGGGCATCCAAGATGTAGGGGACTTTGTTTCTTCAGTAGAACACAAACGAAGATTTTTAACTCAAACCGTTGCAGTCTGTCAGTCATACAACGTAAGTGAATGGGAATCACAGCTTTGAGAGTCAAAAAAACATACACAAACAACATCAAATTAAACCCTGCGGCTCGTGATGATACATTGATGTGTAAAGACACGAAACGATCGGTCTGTGCAAGAAACTAAACAGTATTTATATCGGTTTTTTACCTCTGATTCACCGCAATGTCCGAACTGACACTCCGAATTGAGATTGTAGATAGAGTGTCAATGGTCCATTTGAAACTGCAACGGTTTGAGTTAAAAATCTTCGTTTGTGTTCTACTGAAGAAACAAAGTCACCTACATCTTGGATGCCCTGGGGGTAAGCAGATAAACATCAAATTTTCATTTTTAGGTGGACTATCTCTTTAATAAGCGAGTGTGTTGAAGGAAAAGTTCACCCAAAAATGACAAACTCATCCGCATGTCATTATAAACTCATATGACTTGCTTTCTTTTGTGGAACACAAAAGGAGATATTTTAAATAATGTGCTGGTCGCTCTTTTCCATGAAATTACAATGAATGATGACTGGAGTTTTCAAGCTTCAAAAAAGACAAAAAAGCACCAATAAAAATATGATAATAAGTATGAGCTTTGAGTTTTGTTTTAATTCTTCTGAAGTCATACTATTGATTTGTGTTGCAAACAAACTAAAATGTAGGTCTTCGTTGACTGAGTCAATGGAGTTGAATCCAAAAACTGAACCAGTCAGAATGGTTTCGTGAACTGGAATGTCTGATTCTCCGATGAAATGTCACTATTCTCATGAACATGCCAACAGGAGCTGGACTGTGTGTTCAGAGTTTAACTAATAACAATATATATTTTGGTCTGTTCCTCACACAAAACTATTACAAAATCACAAGTCATCATAGTAACTTTTTTTCTGGTAATTTTAAAGCTTGATAACTCCAGTTCTCATGAACTTTCATTATACTGAAAGATATATTTCTATTTATTTACTTGTTTTTAATAGAGACGTTTATTTTTTATTTGTTTTAGATATTGCTATATCAGAATCAAATCTATATTAATGGTAAAAAAAATAATAATAATTTTGTTGGTTTATTTGTTATGTTTGTTTTTTATTTATTTCCAAATCAGAATCAAAAGCTTTATTCAAGTATGGTTTGTATTAGAGATCGACCGATAGTGGATTTTACCAATACTGATAGCTAAGTTTGACCAAACTGGCTGATAACAGATTAATCAACCGATACCGAATGAAAACTAAAACAGTGCTGAACTTTATTACAAGAAAAAAAGAAAAACGTACTGAACCACACATTCAAATTTGAATAAAAATATTAATATTAAATATTAACTATACATTCATCAAATTTAGTTAATTAACTAATGTTAACAGATGCAGCTTTATAGGCCATGAACGGTTAAATTCACACACTTGTGTGTGTCAAAATGGCAGTATTTGCAAGTATCCTTGCAAACAAAAAGTAATTTAGGTCTTCAGTGAAAGCAAACAGCTGAGAAAGAAAACACGTGTGTGACAGTATATAGGATCCGGGCAGCTCTTAAAGTGACAGCAGTCTAATATTCCTGCTGTCTGTCATTCATGTTAATCAAACAACAAGAGAGAAAATCTGCTCTTGACAATCACTTTTGTAAATTTAATAAGAAATATATATTTAATTTACACAGTGAAGAATATTTGTATACATTTGATTACTTTATACAATGTAGTATTTATTATTTATTTATTTGTTCTGCTGTAGCTTTTTGTCCTATTGTTTGTAATTAGTTTCTTATTTAATCTCTGACTTTTTTTTTTTGGCTAGTATTACTTTTTTGTGATATTGACACTGGTGACAAGAATTATGAGATTTCTATGGTATAAAAATTGACCCCTACTAACGGTATGGATGTTTGCTGGTAACTGATAGTTCTAGTAATCAACTATCAGTGCCGATTAATCAGCATAACCAATCAATTGGTCGACCTCTAGTTTGTACTCTTATTTACTGCTATATCAAAATGAAAGGCTATATGCATGCACTGTTTCTGTATTTATAGCTATATCAGAATCAAAACCAGAATCAATTTAATTAAACAGCAAATGAGGATGAGTAAATAATTATAATTCTCATTTTTGGGTGAACTATTATGAAAAACACAGATTTGGGAGAATATGTTTTAGACACTAATAAGGTTTTAGACATATTTTTTGATTACTACTGAATGTAGAGCATATTAGTTGATAGTGAGTTCACCCAAAAATAAAACTGAATTGAGACCAAAAAAAGGAAGTCATACGGATTAGATTTGGAACAACATATGGGTGAGTAAATGAATAATGCCATAATTTGAATTTTTGGTGAACTATCATCCCTTCAAAGAAAAGGAAAGTAATTAAAAGCAGCACATTTACCAGTTTTCCTCTGTCGTCTGTTGAGCAGCTCGTTGAGTGCACTCCGAAATCGTTTGGCTTCCTCTTCACTGGCAAAGTTGAGGCCCATCTGACAAGACTAAAGAGCAAAACACACCATATGACCAAAAAAGCCAGATCACATCCTCACTAATGCTAAAAGCAGTTTTACAAGAACAACAAGAAAGCGACTAGCCAAACAAACTTTTCCACAGAACATCTCTAGCTAGTTCTCTCTGTTTGCTTTCTTACTAATGGTCAACAACGTGAAATATTAAGAAAAAAAAAACAACAACTCACATTTCCGGCGAAGGTAATGAAGTAGGCTCTCGAACTATTGATTGTGAAATTATTGTAGAGCTCCTGCTCAAACTTTGTTTTTCCATCCTGCAAAAATGAGAAAAGATTTTTTTTATATATTTAGGTCTCAGATCTGATATCTTTGCTGTTTATTTGATCTCAGAGAGCTCACCTTGATATCAAAGACACGGATAAAATAAGACCTCTGAGGGTTGTCTTTCACCAGACAGGCCACACCACAGCACCTCTTGATCCAGGACGAGCTCCTGTCTGCCCCATACACCTGGACCACTGCTGAGCACAATGTCTGCAAAAAGGAAAACAATCATGAACTTCATGAAACAAGCTAAATACACTCATTATCGATTAACCTAAAATTAAGAGAAAAACTTTTTTTAAATAATGTTTTTCAAAAAATGTTTTTCAGTCATTCGTTAATGGAATAGTTCACCCAAAAATGACAATTTGCTGAAAATGTATTCTCCCTCAGCCAATGCAAGATGTAGATGAGTTTGTTTCTTCATCAGAACAGATTTGGAGAAATTTAGCATTATATCACTTGCTCACCAATGGATCCTCTGCAGTGAATGGGTGCCGCCAGAATGAGAGTCCAAACAGCTGATCAAAGCATCACAATAATCCAGAAGTAATCCAAATGACTCCAGTAAATCAATTAATGTCTTGTGAAGTGAAAAGCTGCATGTTTGTAAAAAACAAAACCATTATTAAGATGTTTTTAACTTCAAAACATTGCTTCCAGCTAGGTTTGCCGCGATAGACGGTGTTGACGGTGATACCGGTGTTAAGCCGCAACACCAGTTACGTCACTTGCCCACCGCGTCACCGACCCCCACCGTCGTTTTGATTTTTTATAGAAATAAAAATCATTTAGTTCAGTAAAAGAACATGCACTACAATTAAAAACTGAACGCAGCTGCTCAATGCAGCGTGCCCAACGACAGTCGCATCACAGATCAGATTTCATTTCTCCAGTGAGGAGAGTGAGTCGAGCTGACGGACCAGAAGAGTGAGGTGAGACAGACAAGACGAAGGCGGATGATTTAGTTTCGAAACGAAATGCAAAAGCGCCTGTTTGGCAATATTACCGGTGTTGTCACACGTCGATTAACCGGTGGGAAAATTTCCTCACCGACACAACCCTACTTCCAGCTAAAAAACAAGTTCTCTACCAGTTGCACTTTACTGGTAATATAAGGTAACTACATGGGGTAAGGTTAGGTTTAGGGGTAGGTTAAGGGTTAGCAGCTAGTTATTACCTAGTTATTGTAATTACTATAATAAGTACATGGATAGGTATGTACATGAGGAACAGAACTGTAAAATAAGTGCTACCCCTCTATCCATAACATTCCTTTATCCATTGGAAAAGTCATTTTGTTTAAATCAAGAGAGAAATATGCACAGATCAAGCACTGTTTGTAAGCAGAAACAGTCCAAAACAAATACGTTGGTGGATTTTGATGTGAGAGGACAACAGGGGATGGACTTTTTGACTGGAGGAATAATTTTTTGGATTACAGAATTGTGTTTTGGCAAGAAGCAATTGTTTAAAGTTAAAACGCCTTAATGATAGATTTGTTTTTTGTTTTGTTTTTTTACAAACACGCAACTTCTCACTTCACAATACATTAAAGGGCACCTATTATGCAAAATCCACTTTTACATGGTGTTTGGACATAAATGTGTGTTGGCAGTGTGTGAACATAACCACCCTACAATGATAAAAATCCACCCACTTCTCATTTTTTAATCCCCTTTAAACCAAGTCAGTCTCACTAGGCCTGCCGTTTTGATTCTCATGCAGTGTGACGTCACATTGCATAGGGCGGGGCCACAGGGGTTGATTGACAGCCCTGCATAGCTATAGTTTTCGCCCTCAGCGGTTGTACGCTGTCCTCCATTTTCTCCGCGCTCGAGCAGTTGTAACGTCAACAATATCTCGCAAGCAATCCCGGTGCTCTTTGTTTGGATGTAAGACTGAACATAAGAGTCTTCATTTTCTCCCAACATCTGAGCTGCTGTGGATTACTTTCATTTTTCAAGGTAATGCGCCTCAATCTATTTAAATACGTGTATCACTCCAGACCCCTTTGTGAATGTCATGTCGTTATAGTGCTTAGCGTTTTAACCGTATTTGTGTGTACATTAAGTATTTTTTAACTGATCAGCGTCACGCTTGTGAGATTAGTTCGCGCCATTCGTAGCACGAGATTCATTCTGTAGCGCGTGGCTCAGTCAATTGATCGCGTGGCGCAAGCTCTGTAACATTGCGCTGTTTCAGTGCATTTGGCTTCCCATATGTACGGCTAAACACCGGTTCTCTCGCTCTCAGTTATGTTGCTTCTACCGGCTGTTAATTGCAGTAGGTATGCAATGCAGAGAGACGTATACGCGATGCCCTCTTCTGGAGACGGGGCGGGAATATGCAGCTCATTTGCATTTAAAGTAGAGATGCACCGATACCGATACTGAGCTCCTGTACT
>NW_015641014.1:2992735-3033596 GCF_001515625.1 Sinocyclocheilus rhinocerous
CCCCAATCTGGACTAAGTTACAGATTTTCTCTCACTTAAACAACTCTCAAAATAAAGTGTTCTGTGACTGGAAAGAGGAATAAATAGTTAACTTAAAATGAGTTGCTGTATGTAACAAAACAGATGTCATTTCCCACTATGTTTATAAATAGGGCTGGGCAAAAAAATCGATTTTTCGATTAATTGTTTTTTTTAAATGATGTCGATTCGATATCGATTCTCAAAAGCCGCGAATCGATCTTTTCCGGGATTTATTTCAGCACACATTTAAAACAAGATCTGATTAACGTGAATCTTATCATTAGTTAAAAGTTTAGGTTTATGTTAAGAAACTGTCAGAATATATTACTATTTAGCAGTCTTAAGAATCAATGCTACTACTGCTAATAAATATTAATAAATCTTTATTTTTAAAGGAATAATCACATCTGTTTTCTTTTTCATTTTAACAGTAAACCTCTGTTGAGCAGCACTTTGTTTGCAAAAAAATAAAAGGGTTTAATTTTCAATTTGATTAGGATAAATTAAATTAATGTTTTATGCCTTCATCTGAAATTTCTGTGAGTTACTTTGTGTGTGCTGTCTCTCTCACACATTCACTCAGGCTGTGCAAGCCTCATCTGGAACAACATAAATACATTATCAGTCGCCATTTACAATGAATGCAATTAAAATTAGAACCATTCTCACGCGAAACGACATGTTTACACACGACTGTGAGTGTGCGCGTGGCTGTGCCGTCATTGCCGGCGCCGCTGGCAATAAAAGGATCGGCTCTATTTTTGTTATTAAAAAAAAGTTATTAAACCTGTTATACTGTATTATGACAGCACTTTTTTTTAACTTAATTTCAATATCCGTGATAATACCGTAATAAAAGCATTAGCAATTAATCGCAACATGAAAATTTTATACCGGCATATCCCTAATACAAACACACACACTTATAATAAAGAAACACTGTAAAGAATTAATAATTGTAAAATATAATGGAAAATCTCAACCAAAACCAAATTTTTCAATCCTAAAGCTTAAAAATAACTAAATATAAAACAACATCTTAAGTCCCAAATAAAAAGGCAATGCACCAACACTGGCACATGTTCATACTCTTATGAAATGATTCTCATCACCTGCATTTCAGTAGCAGGGCTGCATTTTGGACAGAACTGCATATTAATAATATCATGCAGAAACTGTAAACATGTCCAAAAATGCACAGAAATCAGTGTATGAATACTGCATGACGTTGCTTGCAGCACACACCGGCCACTGCAGATATCAAATACTGCTGTAATTTAAACTGCAGCCAAGTACTCGGAGACACACATGATGGGGCATTTTATTCACTCTCCATAGGGAATCTTACTCGAAGAGTGTCTGGGTTCCATGCACATGACCGAAAGCAGCATTTCTAACACTTTTTCAGGACACGGGTTACCGAAAGGAAAAATAGGCCAGTGTCTTGGCAATACTGTCATAGGGAGGACAGTCAAGATCTCACAGAAGATGAAATATTTTCCATGGACAAGTAACACACACATTCACACACACATACAGGCTAATGCTGAGCAATTACAGGAGACCAAAGAAAGCCTGTCCTGTGGTTTAACGCACACTTTAGATTTCTGATGAAAGCATTCAACACAACCACAAGCCATTGAACAGTAACTTAAGAAACCACCTGTCAGCAGGACTGCAACACTGAATAATTTAAGAAATAAATCTACAAATTAAACAGTTTTCAGAATCAGAATGAGATCAGAATCTCTAATCATCTGATTAACAGAATAATAAATAATAAACAGATTAACCAATGATCAACTGAAACGAGCAGATTATTTAATTATTAAAATAATTAACAGTGTGCATATAAGAAAAATTTATTGTAGAATTAGGATTTACTTCAACTTAATCCGATGGTTCAAAAAACGTATTTGACAAAAATAATCAGATTAAAAGAAATACTTCATAGGTTAAGAGATTATAAAGTCAAACTTTTATCAAACATTTTATAAACTTTGAATTGACTTGTACAATTGAATTGACTTTTACAATTATCAAATACAATCTGATTAACTGAAATAAGCAGATGAACACATTCATAAAGGTAACTGGATTAAACAATTGAATAAATATGTTTCTCAAAAGCATTTTAATTCATTGCTTGAAATTGATAATCAAATGAATTAATTGATAACCAATTGAATACATAAGCTTCTCAAAAGTAATTTGATTAACTGACTGGAATAAAAAAAAAATCAAATTAATCAATTGATAATCAACTGAAGAAATTAGGCTCTTAAAAGCAATTAATGGATTGAATGATTAAACAATTTAATTGATTATCAAAAGTAATCTGATTAAAAAATACTTCAATGATTAACAAATTATAAAAAGTAGGGCTGCACAATTAATAAAATTTCTAATCGCGATTACAATTACGTAATCGTTCAAAGCGTCAATTAATCGTTCAAAGTCCACTTATGTTATTCTGCGTGCTTAAGATGCGTTTTTTTCTTTCTACATGTTATCTTAAGGGTTTTCCCCATTATTTTTATTTTAGTTTTAGTATAACATTATAATACCATTCATATATTTAAACCAATCCGATGTATATTTGACATTTGAGGCTTAATACTATAGAAAAGCACTATAAGTTTTTCAGTTAGAGTGTTTTCAGCTTGTTTATTTTCATAAAAAAAAAAATACGGCATACAGTTGCATCAAACAATGGTATAAACATAATTCAATGTAAATTGTGATAATCGTAATTAATAATCGCTATTACAATTTCAAGGGAATAATTGACAAATATGATTTTTGTCATAATCGTGCAACCCTAATAAAAAGTCTAAATTTATCAAACATTTCATAAACTTTGACTTTTAATCAATTTATTTTTCTGATTATTTCTCCATAATCCAATTAAAAATACCCCGCTTATCTAAAGAAATAATAGACCTTCATCAGTGAAGTCTATTCAAGCATTGAATGTTGTGAACTTTGAAGACTCTTGATAATCAATTATATATTCTATAAATTAATTAATCTGAAAATTAATCCAAAAAACATCTACATCTAACAATGGCATGTGCAAATATTTTATTAAAAAAAAGAATAAATAAATATAAATGTACAATTACTTTCATTCAAAGAAAGGCAGAAAAAGAGAATTCTGGTTAACTACTCCACTCATTGCGATCCTGCCACGTCAGTAACAGCAGCATCAATGAAACAAGACTTCCCTTCATTTCTTCTGATGAAAAACTGCTTCCTCATGCTCTAGACTGCACATTCAGCATTTGAGTATGAGCACTCGTTCTGTCTTGGTGGGCTGAGTGATTCAAGGACATTGCTAAACCTTCAACTACTGTATTCAGAGTTCAGCAAGTTCAAGAAAGAGTCGAGTTTCCGTATGATATAAACAATATACACTCATTGCATTCAAAGCGGCCAAACACGCTCACACTGATATGTAAACCTATACTTTTGATCGATCGGCTGGGTTTAATCGCACTCAACAAACACTGAACCCAACATCCAAAAGAGGCGACTGATGGATATTCGCCAGGTTTTTCTGCATCCGTACGGAATTCCTGTCTGCAAAAGTCTTCGCCAAGAACTTAAATACGCATTAAAGATGTACATTTCACAGGGATCACGACTTTGTGTCAGACTTTGGTTTGGTTTGCTTGGAAACCTGATTCTGGATCAGTACTGGCTCAGCAGCTCGATTCATTAAAGCTCAAATCTCCATGGAAAGGAGGCAGATCAGTTGACTTCCTGTCCTCAAAGACTGCTGATCACGCACAACCCCACCCCCAACCCCTATCTTTTCCCTTCTCTCCATCTCTCTCACTATTGTGCGATTTGGATTCCGTCCACCCTCAGTCTGCCCTCGGTTTTTTGGTGCCAGTTCGGGACACAGTGATGAATGAACCCATGACTGCTGGATCTTGGCCCCAAACGACGTGTCTCATATTTAGTCATTCCCTGTGAAAGCCCACTTTATGTCCGGGCTCTTGGCTGCCGTTCCTGGACTGACACCACTCGCGTTCATGTCGCTTCCACCTAGACATGGACGAGCAACTTAAGTAGGTCTGATGGGAAAGAATGCCATATTTGTGAATCGGATTTCATGCGAAATATATAAATGAAACACTAGTTGTTTCTTGGCCAAGCTTATTCCTTCCCTATCCCTTTCTACGGTCAAAAATCTCTGATTTGAACTCAACTTCATATCTGATTTTTTTCTGAAAACCGAATTTTTTGAACAATCCATGTATATTACTATCAAAAAACCATCTTCATGCATCAAATATCTACTAAGAACCAAATACACGACGTGCTTAACATGTGACTCGTAGACTTGTGCTGGTATTCGGTAATGCGATATATCACGGTAATGAATAGTGACTCGTCACCTGAATGTGCTGCAAGAGGAATTTTGGAAAAATAAGGACACTTTTCTAACAAATGCTTCCTTGTAGGGCAAAAGACAGGGAATTTCTAACAAGAACAAACAGGGTACATTTCTTTCACTTGAAACATACAGTGGCCACACAAGGTATTTGGACACTTTGGATATTTAACTATTTGGAAATCAGCTTTAAAACTTTTGTCAGATTATTTTAAACTAACTGGTGTTAATAGGGCTGTGCAATTAATCGCATGCGATTGTCATGCGCATCTCGTCAGTAAAGCCGGTTCCGTGATTAGTAGTAAAATCTCCATCACCTGCTTTCAGATGGAGCAGCATTTAATACACAGAGCCGTAGATCACTGACAAGCTACACAAAATCGCTTTCAAAATCGCAGGCGATTCATTGCCGATTGCTTAGTTTTCACCGGAGCTTACGCTACGCATACGTCCTACTTCATCCGCTGGAATGCCACTCTCTCGTGAATGCGCGTACGACAGTTAGTGGAAACTAGAGATTACGGTTTATAAAGTTTTAAATAAGGATATTTTTCTTACACAAAGGCATCGATCACTTCAGAAGGCCTTTATTAACCCCCTGGAGCCGTGTGGAGCACTTTTTAATAATGGATGGATGCACTTTTTTGGGCTTCAAAATCTCAACCACCATTTACTGCCATTATAAAGCTTGGAAGAGCCAAGACATTTTTAATATAGCTAACTACGAAAGTATTCATCTGACAGAAGAAAATCATATACACCTAGGAAGGCTTGAGGTTAAGTAAATCATGGGGTAATTTTCATTTTTGGGTGAAATATCCTTTTAAATTGATTAATGTATGTATTGTTTTATCAGTCTTGAAACTTCTCTCTGTAAAATGTTGTGATCCAAAAGTGTATTATACTGCATAACTTTATTAAATAACTTCATAAATAAATGTCATTTGGTTTTATATTTTGTTAAACAATGCAAATGAAGACTTAAACATTTGCAAGTGTCCAAATACTGTAACTATGGGTCCTCAAGTAGGACAGACAAGACAACCATAAATAACTAGTGTAAAGACCAAATATCTTCACTTCTGACAATTTAGCTAAATTAGGTATAATAATCAGGGCTGTAGAATAGATGTTTCATTTAGCAGGGACAACAAACTGAACGTTTCCTTTCAATGCAAATTTGATGTTTTCCAGAAATTGTTGCAGGTTATTAAATATAAATAAATGTATTAACACTTTGAGCAGAAATGGATAACTAGCTACTTGACACTGAACACAGAAACAAAAGCCTTGCTGTAATTTGTACTAACTAAATCCAGTTACATACAGATATAATAGCAGATAGAAATACATATAGGCCTAGATAAGACACAGATAGAAATAGATAGAGAGAGAGGTAGAGAGATTCCCAGACAGAATAACAGATAGAAAGACATGTAAATAGACATAGCGATAGCTTCACATATAGATAGGCTAGATAGAATCACATATAGACAGCTAGAAGGATAGACCGAGACGTAGGTAGATAGATAGATAGATAACTGACACATCTGGTGGAGTTTGAGGGTCATCTGAGACAGTAGCCTACATTAGCTAGTGAGCTGCCTACATAGACAGCATATCTGGGCATCATCGGCACCTGCATCATTTAGCTGACTCAGAATGCACTTATGATGCTGTCTTCGTAGGTAGCTCACTAGGTTTTGTCGAACCAGCCTTCACTCAAGCAGAAGGCCTATTGCCATTTACTCTGAAATCACATGGAATACATAATTCCCAACTCACAATCATACAAATACCTTATACCAGTTACTACATCATCTAATTTCAATCACAGGAGTCTCATTCCCTTGACAGTGAGGAGGATGTAGATGGACATCACAAACGCGTTAAAACACAACTGTCCTTGCCAGAAGTTACCGCCGTTCGATTGCGTCACATCACTGGATATTTGAAAAGCAATATGGCTTGCATTTGAATTTGCGGTTAAAGGATTAACGTTACAGATCGGCCGTGAGAGTAAACACAACTTACGATGCATTTCCTGCCCAGGTAGTTAAACAGACACTCGTTCTCCTGCGGGGTCAGAAGCAGAGAGCCCACGTTTGCCACCCTCCGCTGGGGCGGGTGGCCGCTCATGTTGACGGATGAGGCGGATGAACTTGAGCGTTTGTCTCGTATTAGATTATTTTATGTGCAATCACAGATCAACATGGCCTGCGCTCCGTTCATCCCGTAAGGAATTCCGCATGCAAGTAACGTTAGAGCCGATGTAGTGTTGTCCTCAATGCGCGGGCGATGCAGATGCGACTCGTTTACTCCTGTGGGTTATTTATTCTTTAATTCGTTCACTTTTGACAGACTGCATAATATAAACTTTCATTCCGAACTCCTAAAGCAATAACGTTCCTTCAATCCAACATGGCAGCAGTACGGTAGAGTTCAAGGCGCAGTTTGGGAAAGGGTGGAACGAAATTTGGTCGGTGCCAGGTGTTAGCTTTTTGGTACAAAGTACTCTTTTGTTGTTATTTAGTTACAAAAACCTCAAACTAAAATTACATAAATTCAGTTTTAATATCTAAACGTGGGTGAATATGAATTAAAACAGTGGTACGTAATAACCCCCCCCCCCCCCCCCACTTTTCCGGGGGGGGCCCTGTTGTTATTTAGTTACAAAATACTAAATTTGAAATCACAAAACTCTGCTGTATTGTCTAAACGTGAGTTAATGCGAATTAAAACAGTGATCCGTAACCACTAAACCCCTCTAGTTTCTCGGAATGGTCTATCCCTTTTTTCCCGTGCCTCCTGCAGAATGCGGACGGGATGCGCACGGGATGGGCGGGGCCTCTGAGGCAGGGGGTGGAGCCAGTGCCGTCATTGATAGAAGGAGATTACCGTATTTGACGGATATAATGCTCTGTTTTAAAGAAAGGATAACTATGCTGCTGTTTTATAAAGCGGATAATTCCTATTCAGGCTTCTGAATGGTAAATAAACAGCCTAAAATCCATAATATAGTATTAGGTACGACGAGAAAGACCTGTTTATTATATCACTGCGGATCATTAGTTTTGTTACATATAGGGACTATATTTTCCAGTGGAAGGATACCACTTACAATTTTGTAATTTTTTTTATTTATTTTATTTATTGGTTTTAAAAAGATGCATTTTAAGCGACATTGATTTGACATTAAATTAATTTTAAAATTAATTATTAGGAAAAATAGATGATAACAATAAAATAATTTATCAAAATATAAGAATATTAAAACTATGGTTTTTAGACTTTATGTAATAACATAAAAAACATTAAAACTTTTTTATAGTCTGCAGAATTTATGCACACACTACAATCTCATCATATCAATACTGATTAAAATGTATAGGCCTAATTGATATACTGATATATTTGATATGCTTTGATATACTACACACACACACACATCTATACATAAGTGTGTGTTGTGTGTGCAATAATACATTATTTAAAAAATGTATTCCAAAAATAATTGGCAAACCCCTTACATCTGGCAGCATGTAATTTTGATCTATAATATGTAACAAAATTTAATAATTTAACAAGTACGGAATCTGTACTAGTATTTATCTGTACTATTATGGGATGTTGTATTATTTTGAATTCTTGACCATTTGTATAAATAAATAAACCCCATCACCAGATCCTGGAAGTTGAGCCAACCTGAGATGTTTTATAAGGTGAAAAGTCTGGCTTTCCTCAGTCCAGACTATAAACTATAATTTTTACATTTTTGCCACTAATCGAAACCACCAGTTATATTCTATTTGGTAACAGTGATCACACAACTGGCATATCTGTGTGGCTGCTGCATGTTTAGACAGTCTTTTCTCATGAGATAATGATGACCTCAGTTTTCCATGGGGATTCAGCACATTCTACACTGTTATTACAGAGCAAAAAACTTCACTTTGCAACAACCCAGTCATTTCAGTGTAATTACTAAGAAGGCAAGTTAAAGAGCTATCACTTTAACCCATAGAACCAAAAACCTTTGGAGCCCAGAAATTAAAACCTCACTTGTATATGGAGCATCAGACAACTTAAAATGATTGTTATTAAATAAGCTTTTCACAGATATACTTTTATTTATAATGCCTGATTAATAATCGTCCAGTCTTATGTAAAAGCATCAGGGACAGAGTTCACCTTGTTCTTCCCTACCGATGAACAAATGAAGAAAGGAGAGGCAAAAAAGAGACAGATGGAGGATCGTGTTTGAAAGAGGAGCCCTGCCAGGGGACACCTGGCCTCCTGTTAAACTCTGCTACTGCACTGCATGTTCAACACATACTGAGACAAGATGAGAACTTTAGCAATCCAAGACACATGCAAACCAAGATAATCTTTGAAGATTACACTTATTATATAGATTATATATTATTATAAAGATTATATATATATATATATACACACACACACACACACACATACACATACATACATATATATATATATATATATAATTGTATTTATTTTCTTGTATTTCTGTGGACTTGAAACTTCCGTCTTTTATCAAGACAAATTTGTGTCAATAAAAGCTCATTCCGATCTCCACTAGATGGCGCTATTAACTAACAGCTCTTTTATGTTTCTCTCTTTATGAACTCTTGCTCCTATCTTAAATTACATATAACTTCAATTATAAGTGTTGCATACAAGTCTATTCACATGTGTTCACTTGCAAGTAATATTTACCTTGATTTTTCCTTGTTTATTCAAATATCACGCCTTATATTTCATTTGCTGTCTTTTCACTGACACTATTGTAAACAAGCAGGCCTACACTAACTTTTGAATGAATGAATGAATAAATAAATAAATTGTAACTCTCTTTGGATAATAATTAGGGCTACAAACGTAATAATGAATATTCATATTGAATATGTTTTAATTTTAGAACAATTCTGGGTCTGGGACAATGTAGTACTAATTTTAACGCAGCAAACATAAATAATGAAAACAAAAATGTTTACAAGATCGTTTTAATGCGATATTTACAATACGAACATTAAGGAGATTCCATTTTACTTTATTAATCACCGTTACCATGGTACTGAAGAATATCAACAAACGCGTTATTATCTCCCTTTCCTTAATAAAGCGCGATGTTGACTTTTCGAGTATCTGGCAACTCCAGGAGTCAGCTGACCTGCTGAAGACAGTGAAGGCACATCGCAGCGCAGCTCTACTGTAACAAAAGAGGGATCGATTTCTGCGATTTTAATTAGCGATCATGAGCAGCACACAATCTTACAGTCGCTTCAGTGATGAAAACTACAAAAACTGGCTGAAAACAACGGAGAGTCTTTACATACTGAGGACTCGCATTCAGGGCTTCATCGAAAAGGAAACCGAAACTTATCACAGTTCTCTTCGAAACAAACCTCAGCTCAATAGACAGACCTGTGCGCTAAAGTGCGAACGTGCGAATAAGGTAAATTGTAAATGTAATGTAATGTATCTCTATCTATCTATCTATCTATCTATCTATCCTTAACACTACAAATTTTGAATAATAGTAATGTCATTGCCATATTAAATAAAAATGTGTATCAACAGAAAGTTTCTGGGAGAGTCTGTCCATGTCTCCCAAACTGTGCTTTGCTTCTTTCCGCAGCATCTCTGCCGGTTGTGTGAACACTGGAAGAAGGAAATCGTTGCCAATCATAATGGGAATGGTAATCGTATGTACTGGGACAACTGCCGGCCTCATCTATGGCCCACAGATAAGTGGGAAGTTGCCAAAGTAAGTTGCTTTCATCTTTAATAAGCATAGAGTGTTGCCACTGAGTGCTGTCTGTTGGAAATAATATTGTTATAATATTGATATATTGTCCTGCTGCATATGGGGAGAGTTATATTTAGATGTTTGGTGTCAGTCAACAAAAATCTACGTGCATTACATTTTTTAACATTGTTGACTGCATGTCTCTCATATTTCTTATGACAGGCACATATGCCACGTGGGCAGACAAAACATCGCAAGTTTGACCAGTTTGATATTGCTGCCATCCTAAACTTAATGAATTTCTGTAAACATTTCAAGATCCCAGGACAATGTGTGAGAGACGTAAGTACACTGAGGAGGAAATAACCTATATTTCCCTGCCAAATAGATTTTTCAACATTACATAATTCATAACTTCTACATGTGTTGTAAGCTTCGTGCTATAGTACGTGACCACTGTATCGGTACGGATATTCAAACACTGCAGCTCTCTGGATAACACATTTTACACTTATTTTTATTCAACAATTCAGGTAATAACTGTACGGAACAATGTAATGCATTCACCTGACTTCAAAGTGAGCAATGAGGAAATGAAAAAGCATCACAAAACGCTCCTGCAGCTGGCCGAGGAGCTTGAACCTCATGTCCCAGAAATGAAAGACTTGGAAAAGGAGATAACACAGGTGGATGGAAAATGATTCATTTTATTATTAGGATGTTGCTCTTCAATTCTAATTGTATTATGTATACGTTTTTCAAATTCCTGTGTAGTTTTACAACATCTTGGACAAGAATTTCAATCAAGCCCCGTGTGAGGTAGATGGCCAACAGGAAGATCTCCAGACCGTGAAAGACCGCCAGAATGTTCTGGACCGTGAGCAGCAGGCCATGAAAGATAGGATTGAAGACTTTATCTCATGCTTGGAGGGGAACCTAGATGAAAATGTCAAAGTAAGTACAGTAGATCAACACTAAACTGTGTGAACTGCAGCATGTCTGTTCTAAAACATGACTTAATGTTAAGGAAAAACCTCAGGACATGAAGAGTCTCCTGGACTTCCTGGACCAAAACAAAGATCTCCTGGAGAACCTAGGTCCTGAAGTTGACAAACTTAAAGAGATGCAGGCAAAAGTAGATCAACATGAGGAGCAGATCAGCCACCTGACAGGAAGAGTGGACCAGCTGGAGAAAGTGACACATGGTGAGAAAAAAAATAATACCATTAGTATTTATGTTTGATTTAATCATTTAGCAATATTTCGTTTCTACATGATGCTTCTAATGTGTTCTGTGGGCCAAAAGTGAACTCACAAAGAAAGTTTAACCACACATAATATCCCTTGAAAATTACAAACTGAAAAACGTTGAAATTATGATTAAATTATGATTATGATTAAATTAAGAGGAGGTCAATTCCCTGTGAAAAAGAAGTACAAGCATACTTTTAAAAATAGTACTTACTATAGATATAATGTAATATACTTTAAAAGAATATACTTAAGTGTGAACTGAATGTACTCAAATGTAATCAGACACTTGATTGTCTTTTGCAATTAAATGAAAATGTATTTTAGTTAACATAATAAATCAAAATAGTATTTAACTTGTATGCCATATATTTAAATAAATTTGTAATTACACATTTGTAATAATGAAGTTGCAATGTTATAAAGTTCTAATGTACTTAAATAAGTCAGTACCTCAAACTAAGTGTACTTCTTTAAGGCATGACAATTAAAACAATAATTTCAAAATATACTTTAAAGTAAAGCTTTTAATTTTATACTTTTTTTTACAAAGTGCATTTTTTAAAAGTTGTGGTATAAAGTAAAGCTTTTAATTTTATAAATTTTTTACAAAGTGCATTTTTAAAAAATGTACTGTCTTTCACTACACTTAAGTAGCCTTAAGTAGCTTAAGTTTAACTCACCTTGAGTCATTCTGAGTTCACAAGAGTCCAACTATATTCAGATTGTCTCATTCCAGTGTTTCTTTAGCCACAGATCCAGTGTTTCCTGGCAACCCGCTTAAATACAAAAACCATCTTTATGAATATTGTCAGGCAAAGAAATGGCCAGAGGACAAATTTCCTGTTTTTACAGAGGATCAAGAAGCCCAAGGTAACAAATTCATCATCTGTCCAGTTAATATTAATTGCATGATAGTCCTTTTGTACGGAAGTTCTAAGCGGCCATGCAATATAATTTTTTTTCCTTCTCGTTTTCTCGTTATAACGACTTAATTTTCTCGAGAAAACAACTCTCGTTATGACGAGATAACGAGAAAATTAAGACGTTATAACGAGAAAACAAGAAGGAAAAAAAATATATTGCATGGCCGCTTAGAACTTCCGTACTTTTGAAACAAATAGAACATGTATTTGTTTAGACATACAGGAAAAGTGGACGACATTCTTTCATTCAGGTTAGATTCAACAGTTAATCACATAAAGTTCACATCCTCCGCACAGGTTACAGAGGTAAAGTGACAGTAAATGGACAACGTTTCATTGGCGAAAGGGTGTTTAACGAAAAAAAGGCCGCCCATCAGGAGGTCGCATTCATTGCCCTCAAGCAGCTGAAATTACAGCAAGAAAGCACAGATGAACCGTCAAGCTCAGTCATGCACTCTGAGGCCTCCTCTTCGTCTTCCTCAGGTGAAATATGACTATGAAATTGTACTATTGAATTATGGTGCACTGAGATCAATGTATGATACAGTACATCATTTTATATTTTGACATTTCAGGAATCACTGTCTTTGGTAAAGTGACTGTGGATCTCAGTCGAGAAGTTGCGTCTGATAGATGCTCTACAAAGGAAGAAGCGACTGAAGCAGCTTATAAGGTTTTATGGGAAAGTTTTTGCATTAGTGCTCCAATAGAAGGTAAAGTACAAATATTAAGTTAAGCAATTAAGCAATTTTAAGCCTTAAAATAATGCTTAGTTTAATAAAATACTTTAAGCACAATTTACGTATTGTATTGTATTACTGTCAAATACATACAAACATGTTTGCATGTAATGTTTTTGGAAATAAATCCATTTCCTGTTTGTGCAAAAATTTGTTTATTGCCACTTTCAACACATCAGGACTCAAATAGCATATTTTGATGAAATAATATATATTATTTGATTTTACTGAATAGCTCAATAAACCTGATTTTCTTTCTCGCTGCAACAGGTCAGACATACAAGTCAGTGACGATGGAATATTTCAACACAAATGGCTTCCCCAAACCAATAGAAGATTTTGATGACAGCACAACCATCTGCAAGCTCAAACTCGTTGGGCCTTTTACTTTTTGTGACAAAGGTAACTGCTCTTAGTCATTTGTTAAACATCATTTATCTTCCTTTCACAAAAGTTGTGTGCTGATTTACAAGCTATTGTTTGCTGACGTTTAGTTTGCATTTCTTAGATGGCTCCACCAAGAAGAGACAGGCGGAGCAACAGGCAGCTAAAGTTGCTCTGCAGCATCTGTCAGGGATCCTCAACGCTCCTCCAATATTAGATACTGAGAAGAACTTCAAAGGTGTTCTAAAAGAGCGTCTAGAGACACTGGGTCTCAAAAATCCGGTTTATGACACAGATAATAAAGCAGAGGTCAGTGATGAACCCATGTCCATCGACATCAGCTCGGACACGATTACTTCTACAGTATCCATCAGTGAGGCCGAAGTGAAAGATCATTCAGAGTCTGAAAGCATCTGCAGATCAGCACAGCTCCCATCATGCCAAGAGTCAGTCCTTGTTACTGTTCCTGTGCAGCCGGACCCTCCAGACTCCAGCTCTCCAGCCTCACTGAGGAAAAAGCCCAGGATTGACTGTCCAGGTAATGGAGCATGTAGGAAGAAAGATGATGTGCTAATGCAGGAGACACCAGCAGGAAGTGCAAGTGTTTTTTTATTTATTTATTGTCAAGTTCATTTATTTTGTGTACAGGACATATTTAAAATGCGAAGAGCCTGAAAAAGCAGACTCACCGCAAAAAAAAAAAAAAAGTTTCAAATGATCATACAAAAGCAGAGAAAAAGTATTAAAAAAAACCAGCTCCAACTCTAATCAAAGGCACCTGCCTTTAATTTTTAAGTGATCCTGAAGACCCTAATTAGTTGCTTCAGGTGTGTTTGATTAGGGTTGGAGCTGAACTTTGCAGGACAGTCGATCGCCAGGAGCAGGGTTGGGCACCCCTGGTGTAAGCCAAATATGTAATATGCAGAGCAGCATAACCTGGTTTTAATTTTTGCTACAACAGGTCAGACGTATAGGATGGGGATCATGGAACATTTCAACAGGCATGATTTACAAAAACTAACAGAAGAATTTGTTGATGACGACAACACAACCATCTGCAAGCTCAAACTCATTGAGCCTTTTACTTTCTATGACAAAGGTGAATTCATTTCTACTGTTATTCATTGACTGAACATTATTGGGGTGAATGTCTAGGTCATATTTCACCGGCAAAACAAAGTAAAAAAAAAAAAAAACATATTTTGCCCAAAGAAAATGTGCTCTTTTAAGACCATTTTAAGATCTTACATTTTTATGACAATTAAAAAAAAAAGTAAACAACCCATATTATATTGTGTCCAGACAGGATGAGGTTCTCTATGGTACTGGCATTTTTTTTTTCTGCCACAATGCCAAAAAAACAAAACAAATCCTATCTTTAAGCAAAATATAACTTCTTTATATGTAAAAGTCATATATATTTTTTTCAATGTGTCATGCACCCATTTACGATCGTTTGTTTTAATTTCTTACTTAGATGGCTCCAATTTATTTATTGTCAAGTTCATTTATTTTGTGTACAGGACATATTTAAAATGCGAAGAGCCTGAAAAAGCAGACTCACCGCAAAAAAAAAAAAAAAGTTTCAAATGATCATACAACAGCAGAGAAAAAGTATTAAAAAAACACTTTATCAAACATTGAATAAACAAACAGAAATGTGATTAAAATAAATATTTTTGACATTTCAGGAATCACTTTCTTTGGTAAAGTGACTGTGGATCTTAATCAAGAAGTTGCGTCTGATAGATGCTCTTCAAAGGAAGAAGCGGCTGAAGCTGCTTATAAGGTTTTGTCGGAACGTTTTCACATCTGTGCTCCAGCAGAAGGTAAAGTGCAATGTTTAGGTTAGATTTCATATAAAGCCATATGCCAGTATATTCACATGTACAGTGTTTCACCTATACTAGAGGCCGCTAAATACTATTTCATATAATATTTCACATAAAATACTTCAGGAGTACTCATATGTGCTACTGTAGTTGTTTTGGTGTTAGTGTAAGCCAGGGGTGCCCAACCCTGCTCCTGGCGATCGACTGTCCTGCAAAGTTTAGCTCCAACTCTAATCAAAGGCACCTGCCTTTAATTTTTAAGTGATCCTGAAGACCCTAATTAGTTGCTTCAGGTGTGTTTGATTAGGGTTGGAGCTGAACTTTGCAGGACAGTCGATCGCCAGGAGCAGGGTTGGGCACCCCTGGTGTAAGCCAAATATGTAATATGCAGAGCAGCATAACCTGGTTTTAATTTTTGCTACAACAGGTCAGACGTATAGGATGGGGATCATGGAACATTTCAACAGGCATGATTTACAAAAACTAACAGAAGAATTTGTTGATGACGACAACACAACCATCTGCAAGCTCAAACTCATTGAGCCTTTTACTTTCTATGACAAAGGTGAATTCATTTCTACTGTTATTCATTGACTGAACATTATTGGGGTGAATGTCTAGGTCATATTTCACCGGCAAAACAAAGTCAAAAAAAAAAAAAACATATTTTGCCCAAAGAAAATGTGCTCTTTTAAGACCATTTTAAGATCTTACATTTTTATGACAATTAAAAAAAAAAGTAAACAACCCATATTATATTGTGTCCAGACAGGATGAGGTTCTCTATGGTACTGGCATTTTTTTTTTCTGCCACAATGCCAAAAAAACAAAACAAATCCTATCTTTAAGCAAAATATAACTTCTTTATATGTAAAAGTCATATATATTTTTTTCATTGTGTCATGCACCCATTTACGATCGTTTGTTTTAATTTCTTACTTAGATGGCTCCATCAAGAAGAGACAGGCGGAGCAACAGGCAGCTAAAATTGCTCTGCAGCATCTGTCAGGGATCCTCAGCTGTCTTCCAGTATCAGATACTAAGAACTTCAAAGGTGTTCTGAAGGAGCGTCTAGACCAACTGGGTTTCAAAAATCCCGTCTATGAAACGGAAGAGTATAAAGCAAAGACCAGTGAAGAGCCGGTCACCAGCGGTATGAGCCCAAATCTTTCAAACTGTGAGTTTAACTGGAAAGAAATTAGAAAAAATCCTTGTACCTACTTTAGGACATACCAAATATTGGAAAGTAAGGGTTTTCTTTTTGTCTGCAGTATCTATCAGTCAGGCAGCAGTGAAAGAGCATTCAGACCTGAAGTCTGAAAGCATCTCCACATCAGCACAGCTCCCATCATGCCAAAAGTCAGTCTGTGTTCCTGTTCCTGTGCAGCCAGACCCTCCAGACTCCAGCTCCCCAGCTTCACAGAGGAAAAAGCCCAGGATTGACTGTCCAGGTAATGGGAGATGGTCCTCACTGCAGAACACAAGATCCAGGGGGCATGGTGGGATCCAGATCCAACTCCTCCCACCTTACATATACCTAAACCTACCCGTCTCCACCCCCTGATTCCTAAACCCACCCATCTCCACCCCTAAACCTACCAATCTCCACCCCCTAGATGTGGATCCAACCACGCCCCCTGGATCTTGTGTTCTGCAGTGAGGGGGCTTCTGGGTAATGGAGCATGTAGGAAGCAAGATGATGTGCTAATGCAGGGGACACCAGTAGGGAGTGCTAGTGGTACACTGTAAAAAATGAAGTGACAAGTTTAAGGTACTTGTTGCAACTCTGGTCTCATCTACTTGTACATCTTTGTGTATTTTACAGAAATCAATGAGCTGTTTAATGTATATAATCTCAAGCCACCACAAGTGAACGTGGAGAACATAAAACATGATCAGAATTTCAAATGTACTGTGACAGTCAACCTGGAAAACTATACTTGTGTCAACAAACAACAAGGTTACGACTCTAAGAGAGAAGCCACTCGAAAAGCCTACTTGTTATTCGGCCGTGTGATGGAAATTTTGGATCCTAGCTCAGGTATATATTTGTGTATTTATGTATTCATATATAAATATACCAATCGATTTATGTTCCTTAACTAATGCTTTTTTCTTCATCTCTAATTCAAGATGAAAAGATGTGCATTGCGCTGGTGAAGCAGCACTTTTCTCAGAGGTCTCTTACTCTTCCTCAGGAAGAAGTTGAAGAATCTGAAAAGTCATTTTATTGTTCACTAAAGAACATAACTTACGATGTGAAGTATGACGGACAAGGTTAGTATGAGCATCTGAAGAAAAAAAAGTTTATACTCAACAGAATCAAGTGCAATTATGGGTTCAATGACAATGAAATGTGTCCAAATAAAGAAAATGAAAAATCTTTTAAAAAGTCTACACTACCATTCAAAAGTTTGGGGCCAGTATAATTATTTATTCATTTATTTGATTTTATTTTTTGAAAGAAATTAATACTTTTATTCAGCAAGGATGTATCAAATTCAAAGGTGACACAGTAAAGACATTTAAATGTTAAAATATCGATTTCAAATAAATGCTGTTTGTTTGAACTTTCTATTAAAAATATATCACCGTTTCCACAAAAATATTAAGCAGCACAAGTGTTTTCAACATTGATAATATCAGCATATTAGAAGGATTTCTAAAGGATCATGTGACACTGAAGACTAAAGTAATGATGCTGAAAATTCTGCTTTGCATCACAGGAATAAATTACATTTTACAATATATTGAAATAGAAAACTTAAAATTGTAATAATATTTCACAAGATTACTCTTTTACTCTTCCTCAGGAAGAAGTTGAAGAATCTGAAAAGTCATTTTATTGTTCACTAAAGAACATAACTTACGATGTGAAGTATGACGGACAAGGTTAGTATGAGCATCTGAAGAAAAAAAAGTTTATACTCAACAGAATCAAGTGCAATTATGGGTTCAATGACAATGAAATGTGTCCAAATAAAGAAAATGAAAAATCTTTTAAAAAGTCTACACTACCATTCAAAAGTTTGGGGCCAGTATAATTATTTATTCATTTATTTGATTTTATTTTTTGAAAGAAATTAATACTTTTATTCAGCAAGGATGTATCAAATTCAAAGGTGACACAGTAAAGACATTTAAATGTTAAAATATCGATTTCAAATAAATGCTGTTTGTTTGAACTTTCTATTAAAAATATATCACCGTTTCCACAAAAATATTAAGCAGCACAAGTGTTTTCAACATTGATAATATCAGCATATTAGAAGGATTTCTAAAGGATCATGTGACACTGAAGACTAAAGTAATGATGCTGAAAATTCTGCTTTGCATCACAGGAATAAATTACATTTTACAATATATTGAAATAGAAAACTTAAAATTGTAATAATATTTCACAAGATTACTCTTATTACTGTAATTTTTATCAAATAAATGGAGCTTTAATGATCAGAAGAGACATCTTTCAATAACATTAAAAACATTTAATACCATTTTAATTGTAGTGTTTTAAGTATGTAAAAAAATTTTTCTTTTTATCATAATTCATAAATATTATGTTTTTTGGGAGATATTTTAAAACATGAACCTTGACACAGTCAATCATATTCATTTATTTTCATTTTACACTGCTTCTTAAAGCAATATATTCTTTAACTGGGAACAGAAGTGTAACAAAACATGTAATACTTGTATGAATGCCATTGTGTTCAAATATAATATGGTCTTTTTTAGGATCTTCAGAGGATGAAGCCAAGTTACGTGCTCTCCAGAACACCTTACATTCACTATCACCTCTCTTTGGTTATCCTTCACTACCTGGAGCTGATAGTGCTGAAGAGGTTCAGAATCAGCTGAGCTCCATGCTGAACAGGGCCGGTCAGAGAGAGCCTGTCATTGACCTGAAGTCTGAGGAACGGGCCTCTATCCAGCTGTCTTTCTGTGACTATACGCTGAAGTGCACATGCCAAAGCAACAAGAAAGCAGCTCGAAATCATCTCAGTGAACGCATACTGGGTCTGCTGGGGGTAAAGACAGGTCAGAGCCAATGAACACCAACCAGTTTGTCTTTCTTAAAGTACATTATTAGAAAATGATCATTTAATGATTGTCATTCTGTTCTGAACCACTTACAGAAGCAGACAATGCACCTTTGAGAAACTCTGTAGACGAGTGGTTCAAAAAGCAGAATCTGCCACAGCCAGTGTTTGAGGACACAGAAGAGGTGCTTGGAGCAAAGGCTACTTTCTCTGCTCCGTTAACCTGCTGCAGTCCAGGTGAGCTCACATACACACTCACAACATCATAAATGTTCAATAAAGGTTTAATGTTATTTATAAATATTTTAATGCATTGTAAATACAGTACGGTTCAAAAGTTTTGGGGGAAAAAGTGAGATTTTGGAATGTTTCTGAAAGTCTTGCAAAATGTAATTTTGAAACTTACCATGGCTGCATTTATTTGATCAAATACAGTTTATGATTAAATAGAGTAGATCTGTAGTTTTGTGAAATAGTATTTAAATGTAAAAGAACTTTGTTATTTGAATATATTTTAAAATGTAATTTATTCCTGTGATGCAAAGCTCACATGATTCTTCAGAAATCATTCTACTATGCTGATTTGCTGCTCAAGACACATTTCTTATTGTCAATGTTAACAGTTGCACTGCTTAATATTTTTGTGGAAACCATGATACATTTTTAGGATTCCTTGATGAATAGAAAGTTCAAAAGAACAGTTTTTTTTTTTAATTAAAATTTTTACTTTTTGTAACATGACACTGTAAATATCTTTGCTGTTACATTTGATCAATTTAATGCATTCTTGTTGAATTAAAGTGTTAATTTCTTTAAAAAAATACTGACCCCAGACTTTAGAATGGCAGTATAATTCAAAAACAATTCATAATAATCAGAGTAAACAGTTCTTCTGTCAAGGTGGAAATATTTGCGTGTAATATTAAATATTAAAATAGTACAGTTGGTTACAAGTTGGTTGTTTGATTTCTAGGCTGGGAAGACAGCTGGGAAACTGCAAAGTCGAAGCTGCTTCAAGAGCTCAAGCTCAGATTTAGGTTTGTGGACGACAAAAACAATTGAAATTTATTTTAGCTGGAAAAAATTAGTCTGCATGTCCTTGTCACCTACTCTAACTTGACTTGTCCTGGTGAAGATTTTCAAACCTGGCTTGCAATGTTATCTATTTTAAGGTGTTTCTTTTTCTTTCTCAATACAAATATAGATTTACATTCTTAAATGTACATTTATTTATTACATTTTAAATTTCCCTGGGATTTAAATCAATGGCCATGGCATTGAATGAAACTAGATGTATTTGAAAGATTTATACCAGAGGTATACCAACTAAACTCTTTTAACATCAGAAGAAAATTACAAATCAACTAAATGTAATCGAATGAAAAACCTGAAGTTCCGTTCATTTTCCAAAAGGCACTGATATGGCACTGACTGAAATTCCTTCAAATTGAATTGAGATTCAGTTTCAGGGGTTTGTTGTCTTTGCTGGAAAACTAATTTTAATCCACTACTGTGCATATGATTCAATGAGATGAGCTGAGCTACATTATTAACAGTTTGTTGGTCAAGTGAATCTATTCATTCCACACTTGACTGCAGAGTCATTTTACAGTATTTACTTGTGTTGAGAAATTGTAGTATACTGTACATGAATCAGATCTTCATGGGCTTACAAGAGAAACTGAGCCATACGATGTGAGTTTTAAACACCAGCTTCTGTCTTTTGTATATTTATTAATCGTTTTGATTAATATTGCCCTTGAACTGTTGATTGTGCAATTTGAAACCTGTTTACGGTAAACTACAAAAACCGTTACAAAACGCTATAGTTTATCAAGTATAGTGAGGATAGAAAAAGCATTATTGATTTAGTAATAATGCAGTGTATTTTTAATGTATTACAATTGCTCTTTGGAATACTTGATTTTAATCGGTACGTTCGTAATATTCATGTGTATTTCTGAATAATGACCGTTTTCCAGTACTACACTGTATAACTGACTTAGGCATACATCTCTACAAATAAAAGAAATTATTATTCAAATCAGTATTTCATGTCCGCATTTTCTTTTAAATGGTAAGATAATAATTCACAATAAATACCAAAAACCCAATAGTAACATTAATAGGCTGTTGAATTGTGGCCAGTTTTGCTCGAATATACCGGCCCAGACGGTTTTAAGTTGATATGATTCTTTAGGGTCTTAATGAAAAGTCTGTAACATAGTTTGGTTAAAATTTCTCAATGGTAGTGTAAAAAAACACCTTTTTTACCCTGTCAAAAACAGCTCTTTTCAGAGCACGCTGTTTTGTAGCATTTTCCTTTAAATGTTAATGAGCTCTGCTGACCCTGCCCCTCTCTTCCGAGCTGCTCTCACAGACTGTTTACTTTAGCTGTATTCATCGTGAAACTTGCTAATTAGCACATTATTAGGAAAGGCGATTTGCAAAGATTCACCAGTGTTGCCAAATCCGCGATTGCCGCCGGTTGTTTTTTATGTCAGCAGGTTGAAGCGACCCCAATAATGTGATATTTAGGCCCTGGAATGTGAATTGTACCAGGAGAACCCCGCCAAAAAAATGTGTATTTTACCCCCGAACTTGATTTTTACTGGGGGACCCCCTCGAAAGCGATTGGGCTATTTTCAGGCTAGTTTTGAGTAGTAATTGGGCGGGTTTTGTAGCGAAAACCTGGCAACCCTGCACCAGACAGAGCTGTCGGCGATTCTTCCTATTGTAAAGTCATGCAGTGTGTAACCTCCTGTCGTCGTTCCATCGTGCAATGTGAACACAGCAACAACTGAATGCTACCCCAGATAGTCGTTCAGTGTGAAACCAACAGTGATGTGACGTCTTCGTAAATCGTGCAGTGTGAACTCTGCATTAGGAGTCATTCTTGTCTACATCTGCTCCAGCAGTGAAACAATGGCGGACTGATGACAGCTCACTCAGGGCGGGTCTAAGGTAAGACGCCAGTCCAGTCTGTGCTGAAACGCTACTGTCAATCAATGTCTATCGTGGGAGGGGCCTGTTTTTGTGACGCTACACAGACAGGCATCTGAGATCGGCTCGATTTGAGAAAGGGGAAAACATTTAACGAGATTAAAAAAAAAACACTGGGTGGATTTTTATCATTATAGGGTGGTTGTGTACACACACTGCCAACACACATTTCAGTTCAAACAACTTGTAAAAAAAAAAACTTGCTCTTTTGACACAATATGAAGTGTTGTTTAATGAACTGACCACAAGATGTCAATGAAGCGCTACAGTCTGAATGTTGTTGTAATGATGAAGAGTGAAGAAATGCGTGTCAGGTTTTATTCCAGCAGGATGTTAAAGCTACTCTGGGTCAGGATGTTCTTTCTGGATGTTCTTCACACCCTCACCAACTTAAGGCACCAGCTTCATCCAAACATACAATACTGTCTACTGCTCATATTCCTCTAGTGATTATGTGAGGAGTAATTTCAATGCACAAACATATTTTTTCCATTCATGTTCAGGAAATGATGGAACCTTGCCCTGCTCAATTAAGATATCATGGCCACAAATTAAGAATTTGTTCCCTTGTTTTAGGTAAATCGTGGCCAGATTTCGCTACAGTTTAACTGTAAATGAATTATTAATTGTGGGAACAACTTCTTTAGGCATACATGTAATGGACTGTGTTATCTATACTGGTGGTTTTTGCATCTTCGAAATTGATCAAATCAGGGAAACTTTTTTCAACTGCCTTTTGTGAAAATGTATAAAAAGTGTTGCCAGTTGATAGCTTTCTCTGTCATCATTGTACAGTACATTATTGTTAGTGATTTACATGTATTAATTTGGCGGATGCTTTTATTCAAAGCAACTGTACAATGAGGAAATAGTGTTGCTAATAAAAATATTTATAAAGATAAAAAATACTGAACATCACATTTCTAGGCCCATGTATTTCCAGTGCTATTTTAGCATTATTATATACAATTATAGTTTTTATCAGTACTCTCTGAATCAGTGTTTACTGTGTATGAATGTAAATTTTTTTTATATGATCAGTTTTCATTTTAGTAAGTTTATAAGCTTTTATACATTTTAATAGCTTTTTAAAAATATTTCTATATAGCTTAATTTCTATGTAACTTGATTGTTAGTCATTTCAGTCATTGACAAGCCATTTTAGTACTTCAACTTAAAATTACTTAATTGTAGTAAGTTGGCAGGGCAGTTTAAGTTCAAATATTTTTTTAATCTAATATTCATATTTTAAATCATCTTTATTTCATATGACTTCAGAAGACTTGGAATATAGTGCACGACTCACATGAGCCACTTCTGTTGTAATTTTTTTTTCTTTGAAAAATACATAGAGGAGCAAAGAGGACACTGACAACACGCCGACAGACAAGAGAGAGCAGGTTACTTTTGGTATGAAACAAAACCTCAGCTTTCAAATTTGGTCTTTTTTTTTTTTTTTTTTGAAATTCAAACAATAAATACCATTTAATGTGTCGTTCAAACGGCATGTGAACCAATCATCTCTTACTCTTTACTTATAGCATGAAATAAACATGAATGAGCATCAGAAGGTGTCTTATTTCAACAGCGGAAACACGTCAATACACACAATTTTTCAAGTTCAAGTCCATGGACATTAATCTACTCTCTCTTGTCTGGTTTGTTTGTTGGACAAAATGGCGCATTCGGCGTTAGGATTGGTCAGATCGCCTGTCAATCAAACTCCCTGCAAAGGGTCAATTGAGCATCTTGCACATTCTACTAAATATCTCATTTTGTGTTATACAAAATAAATCAAATAAATGATGACAGAGCTTTTTTTGGTGATCTATCCCTTTAAATCTCATTTTTTCTATCAGGTAATGTACTAAAACCTGTTTTTTTTTTTATCTCTGATGTTCTGCCATCACAATCTTTGCCCCTTCCAAGACATAAAGCTGTGAAACAGACCTCCAAACTAGTTCGTCATTTTAAAAAAACAAATTAAATTTTTTTATTGGACAATCAGGGTGGGCCGAAGACTTCGGGAGGAAGGCCAAGCTCATGATTGGAGCCAAACCTAGAGGATACTGTCTAGGTCAAACATATAGATTCCCTGCACAGCTCTCAAATGCACTGTAACACTACGGATATACTACGGTAACCGTACACCTCCTCACACTGTATTTGTACTTTGCTGACTGAGAGCAACTCTCCCCCCTGCTACTGTTACATAAGAATATGCAACCTAACCATAGTCCTTGATCTGTCTGTGGTGCCAAATACTGTTGAAGTATGCACTTTTCATGTTTTGCAAGCAGAGAAGGGGGACTTCCTTCAGTGTGGGTAACAAAATCACATAAATACTGACAGGAATGTAACACTGAACATTCAGAAATGCCAAAACAAGTCCTTTCAAAGAAAAAAAGTAACATTGTATTTGAAATGAAATAGGTATGTGTTTTAAAGTGTGAAGGAAGAAAGGAAGAAACTGGCAGGTGGTCCTGTGTAAGTGCCAGAGATACTGGCTCCCACCCTGTCATGTAGTCTAAACGTTTGTGTCTGAAACGTTAATCCACCTGACATTACAGAAACTGTCTACTGCAGTGGATTTACTCTCCATAACAACAATCAGATTGCATTACGGTAAGAAGGACGACTGTGTTTTCACAACTGTTTAAATACAAGAACGAATATCAAGTGTGTTTCTCGGTGCTGTGCTCAGCATATTCTCAATACATGATGCTTTTATAGGCTAGACGCTCTCCTTTTTATATGGCTCAATGACATGAGGCTCTTTTTTTTGGTCCGGATGTATTATTATTATTATTATTTAAAAAAAGTTCTTTATAGTGGAAAAAATGGTTTTTTAGACTTTTAAAACGTTTTTCAGACTAAGAAAAATTTATATTTTAAGAACTTTTCATTAAAAGGCTCTTTGAGGAATGAAAAAAAAAAGTTATTTTATAGAATCACTGTGAAAAGCATGACTTTTGGAACCTTTATTTTTAAGAATGTATGATGATTGTGTTAAAAAAAAATTCAATTAATTTTAATCATTTTTGGGGGAGGCATAATGTCAGAAATGTCAGGTGGTACAACTGTTCTGATATAATACAGAAAAAGCCTCATTAAAAGAATGAAACAATGGTTTCTTAGTAAGAATTAGGTTGTTTGTCATAATGTATTATTATTTTTTACAATAAATAAACAAACAAAAGTGATTTACTGCTTATTAACATTTGAAAATCTTTTGTCTGCCAATGTGCCAGTGTTATTGTAGTATCACTGAGATCATTTTATATTTAGAAGATTTTTTTATACTTTCCATTTCCGTTTTAATTTTAGTTAAAGTTTTAGTATTTTTTTGTCATTTTTATTCGTTTTTGATTAAATGTCTTTAAATAATTTTTTTTATTATTATTTCAGTTTTAGTTATTTTTAAACTTGAAATTAAACTAACTGAAAATGAGAAACCTGGCAACTAGCTAAAATATTTGTTAAATGGTTTTAGTATTAGTTAACTACAATAGGCTAAGCAACCAACATACAGAAACATGCACAAAACAGCAGGGTCAATAAAACTCTTAGAATATCTTTTTGTTGTTGTTGTTCTTCTTCTTTTTTCCATGACAAGACAAGGTTAATTCAGATTGTAAAATTTTGTGTGGTGCTATTGTGCACTTCCCCAAAACTTTTTATGTTTATAAATTAATAATTTATAAACTTTTTATGTTTATAAATTAATAATTTATGATATTTCATATGATATTGGAGTCATTCAATTTAAATGTTTTTTTTTTTTTAATACAAGAAAGTCTTTATACAAAGACTACATTTCAAACAACTTGACATGTTTCAAACTAGATTGTTTCCACTTTTCTTTAAAATTTACACTCTTATACATCATTGAACCATATAATCAAGTCTTATAAAACAAACATCAAGTCCCAAAACAACAAAAGCCAAAGCATTTCATTATAATCGTGCCACAAATCACTCAGAATTATTGTAGTCCTGGAGCGACACAGACTGCTTTGGCATGTCGGTGATCACTAATTGCAGTTCATCTGGGAGCTTGATGAGGAGGAGCCAAATCAATTAACAATGCAAGAGTGTGCCAATACCAATGCCACTCAACAACCGCACAGCAAACCCTGAATACTGTGATATCTCTGAACACATATAGCACAACAAAACAAAACGCCTCAGCTGGATTTTCAATACAAAGACAAGATAATTACACCTGATGTGCTGAGGGGTTCTGGAACCAGTGGCTGCTGAGCAGAAATAATAACATGCTCAAAGCAAGTGAAAAGAGCTTTTGGTGGTAAAGCGTGTGTGTAGAGCAAGTTCCTCCTAATTAGGACTGGACTAGAGACAAGTTCACGGCGGATGGACTCGAGAGGCTTTCAATAGCTGCTTCCCTCAGCAACACCAGTGTATTCATTGTGAGGACAACCTGCTTCATGGGAACAGTCCATGAGCGACAGCACATAAACTCCCACCGGCATGTACTGTGTCCGGACAAAGCACATAAAGCACTGTAAATATCTATGGGACACTGCAGGTCATTCAGACATGACTCATGGGAACATATTTGCAGAACAAAGATACAAACGCGCTACAGAAAGGGTCCAAAATAAACTTCTTTGCAATGTCTTGTGGAGAAAATGTAACTTTTTGCCACAAAACCACAACTATGAGAAAATCACAATCATGTGGGGAAAAAAAGTGAAATATAAAGCCACGTTGTAAGTTACAGTTTTGAAGCACTGCAATTGTGAGGAATAAACTAGTGACTGAGAGATATAGTCATTATGAGATGTCAAATTTTGAGATAAAAAAAAAATTCACAATTGTGCAATAAAAAGTCACAATTATTAGAAACAACCTCAGAACTGTGAGAAATAAAACTACATTGCAACATATAAAGTTACAGCTTTGAGGAATTGCAAATGTAAGAAATAAACTAGTGAGATATAGTCATTATTCATAATTTGAGATATAAAATCAGTTGTGAGATAGAAAGTCACAATTATGAGAAACAAACTCAGAATTATGAGATACAATTGCAAGATATAAAGTTACAGTTTTGATGTATGGCTATTGTGAGAAATAAACTAGTGACTGAGATATATAGTCATTATGAGAAGTCAAATTTTGAGATATAAAATAACAAATGTGTGATAATGTCAGAATTATGAGAAACAAACTCAGAATTGTGAGACATAAAACTACATTGCAAGATATACAGTTACAGTTTTGAGGTATTGCAATTGGGAGAAATAAACTATCGACTGAGAGATAGTCATTATGAGATAAATCCAATTTTGAGATAAAATCACAATTGTGCGATTAAAAAGTCACAATTATTATAAACAAACTCAGAATTGTGAGATATAAAACTACATTGCAAGATATACAGTTACAGTTTTGAGGTATTGCTATTGTGAGAAATAAACTAGTGATTGAGAGATATAGTCATTATGAGATAAGTCACATTTTGAGATATAAAATCACAACTGTGCGATAAAAAGTCACAATTATTAGAAACAAACTCAGAATTGTGAGATAAAAAATGGCAAGATATGAAGGTACAGTTGTGAGGTATTCCAATTGTGAGAAATAAAGAGATAGTCATTATGAGATAAGTCAAATTTTGAGATATAAAGTCACAATTCTGTAATAAAACATCACAATTATGAGAAACAAACTCAGAATTGTGAGATATAAAACTACATTGCAAGATATAAAGTTACAGTTTTGAGGTAAATTGTGAGAAATAAAGTAGTGATTGAGAGATAAAGTCATTATGAGATAAGTCAAATTTTGAGATATAAAATCACAATTATGATAAACAATTTCAGAATTGTTAAATATAAAGCCACATTGCAAGATATAAAGTTACAGTTAAGAGGTTTAAAACTGCAATTGGGAGAAATAAAGTAGTAATTTAGAGATATAGTCATTATGAGATACAGTAAGTCAAATTTTGAGATATTAAGTTACATTGTGGGACCTGAAATCACAATTATGAGAAACAAATTCAGAAATGTGAATTGTAAGATATAAAGTTATAGTTGCAAGAAATAAAGCAATCATTATACGAAAAGCCAAATTTTGATAATACCTTGCTTGAAGATGTTAATGTTGGACTTGGCCTACAAGCCCTTTTCCATAAGCTATATTGGACCAACAGCAGTTATAAATGCATATATTTCCATATACAGACTGCAGCAGGTAAAAGACTCATGACTGCTGACTCATTTCTTCTGTTCCTTGTTGAGGCAAAGCAAGGCAGTCGTTTCATACATTCTTACCCCCATGTAACAAATTCCATATCAGCCATGCCAGCGCCATATGTAAATCATATTTATAGCATTAGGACATAATCACATGCACACTTGTGCTCAAACATGCTGTAAAATATCTAATTCACAGGCCACACAGGCCATTGTGAAATGTTTTGGAAAGTATTGTGACATTTCATCACTGAATTTCACGCAAAAGCTCATGTTTAGAGGAACGCCAGGGTTTGCTACCGTCAAGACTATTCGGTTGCAAACTTTACGAGAATAATCTTGGAAAATCTCAATGCAGTTATAGTCTTTTCCCAATTATCAGATGCAGCATGATGTTTCTAAGGCCTGGGTCCACATGTATTTTTTCCAGATTACTTTTCAAGTTAGGGAACACAAGATTCGGAGGTTTGCAGCATGAGGCCTTCTGATTGCAGCTGACCGCTGTATTTATTCCAGCCGCATGCTGGTTACAATATGAAGTAAATGTTCTGGTTTGATCATAGAGTATGAGGGAGAAGAGGTTTTGCAAGCATTGTTCATATTGAAAAGGGTTACTCTGGAAGAGTTACATTGGACTGCTTTGGAGTAATAAAAGTAGTTCTAAGAAACACACATTGTGCCACATATTAAGTCACAATGTGACAAAGTCTCAATTGTGAGAAATAAAGTCACTGTTGTAAAGAAGGGTTGAAGTTGTGAGATTTCTGAGATTTATAGTCCAGTTGTGAGATATAAAGTCACAATAATAATTGTGAGACATAAAGTTACATTTCAATATACAAGTTTGATGGTATAATACTGCAACTGAGAAATAAAGAAGCAATTGTGAGATACAGTCATTATGAGACAAGTCAGATTTTGAGATATAAAGTCACAATTATGAGAAACATTTAACATTTGAGCTATGAAGCCACACTGTGGGATATAAAATAATAATTAGTAGACAAATATAACTGTGAGATATAAAGTTCCATTGTGAGATATAAAGTTAAATTTGGGAGGTTTAATATTGCAACTGCTGAAAATAAAGTGATTATGAGATATAGTCATTATGAGATGTAAAATTGTGAGATATAAAGTCACGCTGTGGAATATCATAATTATCAGAAACAAAATCATAAATGTGAGATGACAAAGTTACATTTCAAGATTTATGTTATGCTTGGGAGGTTTAACTGTGTTTTTTTTGGGGGGGGGGATTTATTATGAGATATAAAATCACAATTATGAGACAAGTCAACATTTTTAAATATAAAGTCAAATTACTGCCAATAAAGTCACCATTATAATTGTAAGGCAAAGTTACATTGCAAGTTATAAAGTTACAGTTGAGAGGTATAATATTGCAGTTGTGAAAAATGAAGTAGCGATTATGAGATACAGTCATGACAAGATAGGTCAAATTTTGACATATAAAGTCATTGTGGGGCATAAATGTAAAATTACAAGAAAAAATATATAATTATGAGATATAAAGTTCAATTGTTAAATATATAGTTAGATTTGGGAGTTTTAATATCACAACTGTGAGAAAAAGCAGTGATTGTAATATACAGTCATTACAAGATAAAAGCGTCTGCTAAATGCATAAATTATTATAAATGTAAATTATTATAATCCCCCCCCACCCAACCCACCCACCCCCACATTTTTCAAAACCCTATAAGCTTTCTTTCCAGGTTTAAATGAATAAAAAGGCAAAAAAGTTCAATGCTGCAACATGATGTGCAGCTCCATTGCCATCTGGATTCAATAAGTCCATTTTGTAAAGAAGAGAAAGAAAACGCAGTTGGTTCTCATGTCCCTCGAGCACTGGCTGTCTGAGGAGAAAGCAGTGCCAGTATGTCTCAGACGGGTTTTTGGGGGGTCTTTTTTGTGGTTGGGCACTGTAGAGGGTTGTGGTTTATGAAAAGACTTGGTGACTTCACCACATTGTTGCTCTTGGTTAGATGGACAAGTTTCACTGCCATCTCACTGGAAGAGGCAATACAGATCTTCCACATGTACCGTAAGCTACATCATCCCTTTTATTTTATCTGACAGACTTCCACAAACCCACGAGAAGGAGATGTTATCCATTAAAAATATCTGAGGAGAAGAAACCCTTCAGATGGTGAATTGATATTATTGTTTTCTTTGTCTTTATTTTCTCTTTGAACAAAACTTGTTCCAAAGAATTATTTGAAAAATAAATAGGTCGAAACAGGCACGTTCGGGACTGCTTTCATT
The DNA here is from genome assembly GCF_001515625.1 of Sinocyclocheilus rhinocerous. Classification (NCBI taxonomy): domain Eukaryota; kingdom Metazoa; phylum Chordata; class Actinopteri; order Cypriniformes; family Cyprinidae; genus Sinocyclocheilus; species Sinocyclocheilus rhinocerous. The sequence goes on from NW_015641014.1 coordinate 3,023,624, forward strand.
TACAAGGCCCCCTGAGTGTACACAATCACACTTGTAACCGTGAGAGGAATTTGACGGAGATTAGCAAGGAATTTTAATGTAATACACATGACATTTTCACGTCAAATCAAGAGAGGAGGAAAAATAAGATAAAAATAAAGAATTCCAAAATGCCTGTAAATGATTGAAATAGTGATATGAAAACTTTATGACTTGTCATTTAACGTGATATCCAAACCAAAATTACAAAACAGTTTCCAAACATCTGAGGGCCTATTTAAGGGATAAGTCTATTTAAAATAAGTCTATTTTCAACAAAGTTGGGTAAAACTGCTCCTTTGAGCAAATCTTTACAGCAATTTTCATGCAGATATATTGTATACATCAATATATTGTAATTCTGCATGGAGGAATGGGGAAAAAATAGGCATGAGATGTAAAAGAATAGTACAAGAATCATATACAAAAATTTTGGTTACACTTTAGTTTGTGTCCTTGTTACAATATAATTATACATTTAAGTACTGAGTAATATTAATTCTAAAAAATAAAATATACATATTAGATTGAAAAAAAAAACTTTAACAAAAATTTGAAATGTCGACAACCTAAATAAGATTGGAACCTAAAATTGGAATAAATTAAATCTAAATAATAAAAATGACAAAAGCACATACAATTATTACTAAAAATCAAAACGTAAACTGAAAATGTAAAAATTAAAGCCAATTAAAAATATGAATAAATATTAGTAAATAGTAAATAATACAAAATTCCCAGTTCTGCTAGATTACAGTCACCTAATCAAGTCATGAATTACATGAATGAGCATTTAAATGAGGGGACAGTTACTTGGGTGCAGTACAGAGGATCATTGTGTTGTGGAATCTAGAGCACCACGGCTCAATGACCCTCATTTGTCTGTCACTCAACCACGTCTTTGATTATCCTTGCCAAATGACCCTCATGATGTAATCATTTTTTCAGCAGCAATGTGATTTTTCAAATTTTGTTTCTCTCTAGGTTGTGGCATGTGGGCTGATTGATCTATGAGGGCATTTGGGCGATGGCGCTGATCGGCTTTCTGGCAGTGGCAGTATGTGGATCACTGGTGGCTTGGGCGGATCAGCTGAAGCAGGCCCGAACGCCTTTGTTACCCCATCGTCCGTTTGTGGTGGTGTGGAACGCGCCTACTGAATCCTGCCGTCTTCGATTCAAGGTTGAACGTGTGTCAATAATCTAGCAAATGTTGTATTAATGTAATAATGTATTAATTATTAAATAAACTTTATTCAATAATTTGTTGTGCATGCGTCGTGGTACTGTCGTGAACGCGTGTCAAAAACTGACACGGAAGAGAAGAAATTGTTGAATAAAGTCGTTATTTTTGTTTTCTTTGCACGCAAAAAGTATTTTCGTAGCTTCATAAAATTAAGGTTGAACCACTGATGCCACATGGGCTATTTTAACAATGTCCTTACTACCTTTCTGGGCCTTGAACGTATCAGTTGCGTTGCTGTCTATGCAGGGTGCAGAAAGCTCTCGGATTTCATCACAAAAATATCTTAATTTGTGTTCCCAAGATGAACGAAGGTCTTTTGGAACAACATGAGGAGGGAGTAATTTATGACAGAATTTTCATTTTTAGGTGAACTATCCCTTTAACAACTGCTTAGAAAGTTTTGAGCTGCTTTACTCCGTACCAACTTGCTACTTTGCACGCTTTCCAGCCATCTAGAGGAACCTGTCAAACACACATTGTTTTAATCATTCGTCAAATACTTGAGTGACAGACCCACCCCCTAAATCACCCTCCTCCCCGGCATCTTAAATGCCAGAGATATGCTTAAACACTCATCTGTCACCTCATTATGAGTGGAATGTTCCAAATCAAACTCTGCAGTAGGTCTGCAGTCGTGTTTTCAGTTTGATGGGACCACCCGCCTTTCTAGACAACGAGGTACATCACAAGGTAATGTACTTATTATGACTAGTTTAGGTTACAACCGATAGCTTCCATATGTTCATTGTGACAGTACAGGCTCCAGACCTTACATTATACATGTAGGTCTACTGTATTGTTTTACTTCCCGCCAGCGAAAATCAAATGTGCGATTACACGCCTCTCCTCAGTAAGTCATATGATTTAAGGTATCATTCATGGCTGACATACAAATGCTAAACCCTACATACAAGCACCAGTGATTGTGATGTTTGTATTGAGTTAGCAAATGGCTGCAATATAACAAAGAGTGAAAAATTTAAGGGGGTCTGAATACTTTCCGTACCCACTGTATATATATAAATTCTAATATCTTTAATATGTGTTTGCCTTTGTGCAGAGAAACTGCTTGACAGTCAAGAAGTACATTGAAGGTCCACTGGGTCACTATGTGATCAATGTGACCTCAGCTGCTAAGCTGTGCAGCAAGGCCTTGTGCAAGAAGAATGGCAAATGTGTTCGTAAGAGCCTGAACTCTGGGGCCTACCTGCACCTCAACCCATGCTTCTTCAACATCCGCCTCAACCACGGCATCCGTGGACCACGCTTCCATGTCAGCGGCCACCTCAACAACCATGATATCCTGGACATGAAGCACAAGTTCACCTGTCAGTGTTACCAGGGCTGGACGGGCATCTACTGTGAGATGCCTCAGATAACAGAGCCTGTCCCGTCCCACCCGAGAGACAGTGTCCTGGGAGAACTACTGCTGCTCCTGTCCCTTCACTTCTCCTGTCTGTCTGTCATCATGTTCTTGGCTCTGTGTCTCATTATTAAAGGGGTCCTATTATGCTTTTTCACTTTTTTAATTTTAGTCAGTGTGTAGTGGTATCATTCATGGCTGACATACAAATGCTAAACCCTACATACAAGCACCAGTGATTGTGATGTTTGTATTGAGCAAAACTAGTAACACATTTCTTTTCCAGGCCTGCTACTATATGACTCGATCTCTTGCTTTTCTGCATTAACATAAAGAAAAACGATATTCATTTTGAACAGAGTGACCTGGTCCACACTATAGGAGAGAGCGCAGCACCTGGGGGCCACTGGGGTGGTCCTGTGGGGCTCATCCGAATATGCAAGATCTCAGGTACTCATTATTTACAGTGCTGTTCAAATTCTTTTGAACGTTTCTTAAGCTCAAGGCTGCATTTATGTAATCAAAAATACAGTAAAAACAGCAATATTGTGAAATATTATTACAATTTTAAATAACTGTTTTAGATTTCAGTATATTCCATAATGTAATTTATTCCTGTGATGCAAAGCTGAATTTTCAGCATCATTTCTCCAGTCTTCATTGTCACATGATCCTTCAGAAATCATTTTAATATACTGATTTGCTGAAACATTTCTTATCATTATCAATTTAATGCATCTTTGCTGAATAAAACCTAACGTACCTATGGTAATGTACATCACAAATTTAATCACCGAATCAATAATTCTCTAAATACTAACAATATTATCCAACATTAAATCTCCTTGATTGGATTGGCTGCATATTTTAGCAAAAAATTGTTAATATTAGCAACCATAACCAATCGTATTTGAGGATCAGCATCCGCTTGAGCTGATGGTATTAACATATTAAACATGTTTAAAGCTCAGGAAACTATATCCTCAATTCATATCTTAAAAAGGAACATTTTAATCCAAATGTATTAGTCTAAACCTCAAATAAAACAATACTAGCATCATCATGACTGATGACATAATGTCGTCTCTGTATCTGGTGATATGTACTGTACCACACAGAGACAGACGTGCTCCTGATGGACACATGCTCATTTTGTGGATGAATCCCATTTCTCCAGTCTTCATTGTCACATGATCCTTCAGAAATCATTTTAATATACTGATTTGCTGAAACATTTCTTATCATTATCAATTTAATGCATCTTTGCTGAATAAAACCTAACGTACCTATGGTAATGTACATCACAAATTTAATCACCGAATCAATAATTCTCTAAATACTAACAATATTATCCAACATTAAATCTCCTTGATTGGATTGGCTGCATATTTTAGCAAAAAATTGTTAATATTAGCAACCATAACCAATCGTATTTGAGGATCAGCATCCGCTTGAGCTGATGGTATTAACATATTAAACATGTTTAAAGCTCAGGAAACTATATCCTCAATTCATATCTTAAAAAGGATATTTCAATCCAAATGAAATCATCTAAACCTAAAATAAAACAATACTACTGCATCATCATCATAACTGATGACATGATGGCGTCTCAGTATCTGGTGATTTACAGTATTGCTGTAAGTATTTACAGTACTTACAGACGTGCTCCTGAAGGACACATGCTCATTTTGTGGGTGAATCCCATTTCCTGTTTACAGAGAGCAGAGGGATGAGAGTAAACTGAAGCAGATGGAAAGATTTAACAAAATGCTAATGTGTTTTTATGTTGCATGACATAATGGGAATTATGTTTATTCGTCTCGCACGTAAATGAGCTTAAACATTTTAACTTAACATGTCTGACGAGTTGTATCATGTTCAGTGAAGTTGATGGAAATAGAGCTGAACAGAAACTCACTTTATCATGAGAAAAAATTAAGAAGATGGCCAATATTAAATGCTATATTATTTTGTGTAACAAATTAAAAATAAAACATGAAAAACTAAAATGAATCATTTTAAATGCTATAAGTGAATTTAACCATCATAACAGTATAGTGTACAGATTATTAGATTTAACTGTGTTATTAAATTATTATTGTTATTGTGTTTTAATAAAAGATTAACTTTACGTGAGCATTAGATGATGGCAAAGTTAATCTAAATGTAAAAATGAGGGAAATGAGCATGAACAATTGCACAATAATCAACTAGTATTATTTTAGTATTATTTATATACTATTATAGTATTGATCATTTTTATTTTAGTTGAAGTTTTAGTCATGTTTTTACATACTTATTATCATTATTATTTTTGTAATATTTCTATTTAGCTTTAATTTGTTTTGTTTTAGTCAGGGTTATTATAGTTAAACCAAAACTTAAAAAACCTTTTTCTTACTTGAAATGAAATAAGCGTTAACTGAAATAAAATAAAACGTATATAAATATAAACTTATTTTATTTAAGCTAATTGCCAAAGGAAAAAGTTGATTTAGATTAACTTAACTAAAACTGCAATAAAAATTCATAAAACTATATAGATTTTTAAATATTTTTAAAAAGCAAAAACTAATTAAAAAAAACACAACACACACACAAATGACTAAATACAAATATAAGAATTCAAAATAATAATACTGTAATAATATCTTAATTATACATCGATAAGTTTTTTTTTTGTAACTTAATTTGAGTACTTTTTAGTGCTTTAGTACTTAAACTTATGGAGGGGCGAGGTTGTGGTTTGAACGCTTGGTTGAGTGAGTGCATCAGACGAGACGATGAAGAAGAAGTGCTGCTGCAGAGTTAGTGCATCAGAGAAAACGAAGAAGAAGAGCTGCTGTGCTGTAGCTTAAAATTTTCGGCATGTCTAGAACAATTCTTACAAGTACAACACGACGTAGCTGGGCGCCGCGGACAGACGCCGCCGGTGTGCCTACACTCATAGAAAATAATGTATTCGAATTTTAAAGACGTGGCGCGACACAGCGCTTCTCGTCCGGTGCGCGACCGCCTGAAACGCTGTTTTTTTCACCTCCGTGCACAAACGTCTTAGTTTGGGCTTCCGAACGCGGATGATGTCAGGAAACAGTGGTTGCAATTTATTTTTTAACTCTGTTCCTGAGCATTATAACCCCAATTTGCTATTGTGGGCTGCGCAGCTTCCACAACAAGAGGGAGGACAGTGCCTGTCGCCCAAAAGCTTTTGTTGAAAGACGGCGCAAGGGGCGTGGCAGTACTGAAACACCATCTAAGCTGTTCGCCAATCACAACGCACTGGGACAGCTAACCAATCACAACACATTTTGTTTTTCGGAACTGATACTGTAAAGCGCAGGGTAGATGGGACTTTGGACTGGATCTGTTAAATAAAAAAGACAAGGAAATAAAGTTAGTTGTAGCTGTATCTCAGTGACTGTAAAGTTTTGAGTCTAGCAGTGGTTTTGTATGTTGCTTTCAAACACAACTAGTTTAAATCTAGAGCAAAAATTGATTATTAAAACACAGCACAATAACCAATGTAGTCCAATTCATGAAACAAGCACTCTTGCGTTTTTTTTTTTTTTTAGTAAATCAAATATACAGAGCTACCAGTATGGTGTGTGATTCGTGAACAAATGACTCCTTTGAACTGGTTCATTTGATTGAATCAAAAACATATAGCAGTATAGCACAACCAATGTGGATCGATTCATGAACAAATATACTCTTTTAAACAGGTTATTTTTAGTGAATCAAAAACAAACAGCACAACCACTATACCTGTAGTACCATGAAAGAAATACTCTTTTAGAATTTATTTTGTTATCTTTTTTTTTTTTTTTACAGAACAACCAGTATGGCGTGTAATTTATGAACAAATGACTCTTCTGAACTGGTTCTTCTTACAGAATCAAAAATGCAGTATTGCACAACCAGTGTGATTCAATTCATGAACAAATGACTCTTTCAAACCAGATATTTTTTCTTTGACAAATCAAAAACTTACAGCATAACCAGTGTAGCTACCCATAGTTCCATTCATGAACAAATGACTCTTTTAAATATTTTTAGTGATTCAAAAGCATACAGAACAACCAGTAAGCCTATGGTGTGTGATTCATGAACAAATGACTATTTTAAACTGTTTTTTTAATGAATCAAAAAAGCATTACAGCACAATCAGTGTGGTCTGATTCATGAACAAATTACTCTTTTAAATAAGTTATTTTTAGTGAATCAAAAACAAAGCATAACCAATGTACCTGTTAGATCCATGAAGAAGTTACTCTTTTAAACCTTTTTTGTTAGTGAATCAAAAGCATACAGAACAACAAGTATGGTGTGTGATTTATGAACAAATGGCTCTTTTGAACTGGTTCTTCAAAGTGAATCAAAAATATACAGTATTGCACAACTTAATCTTACTCCTTATAGTGTGACAACATGCCTTACTACAGGTCAACAAGTGTGTTTACTAAATCTTTTTGTAAATGTTCAATAACTTTTTGTAATCAGGCATTTATAATGAAATCAAATTAAAAAAATAAACCACTATAATATTCACTGGAGCGAAAAGTGTGCCAACTAGCCCTGGTCTCTTCTACATATGAAAATTCAAGTAAGAGTTACAGAAATGCACAATTTTTACTCCCATTTTTTAAACATACATCCATCTTACGTAATAAGTGGACTCTCATGTTATCATTTGGGTTTTCAATATGCACAAAAACATCATGATTCATTAAAAATGACTCCAAATGGTTCCTTCCCCACCCAAACCGAGGTGAATATTCTCAACTATTTCCCCAGAAATAAGACATAGCAGCATGGTGTAATAAGGCAAAGTTGGTTGACCAACATGTCTCAGTGTAGACTGAGGCTCCGCAGATTGTGATTCAGCTTGTCAGCCAAAAACGGTCAATAAATTACCAAGCCTGGGAAAACAGAGACTCCTGCTTATTATAAGCTAAATAAAATCTCTTTTTGTAGCACCCATCATCTGTTAAGGGATTTGAAGTTCTGATGTTGGAGAAAATACTCCTTTGTCCAATTTTTGGCTACGACATTACATAAAAAATGTTTTTTTTTGCAAACAATGTGGTGCATGTAGACCATTGTTGATTTAGTCAGGGGTAAAATGAGTCACAAAAAACTGGAAGAGGAGGTTTTGTGCTTTGCACATAAGCTAAACATTAAGTAAAGACATATTTGTTTTCATTTTGTCCGTTATTAATGGAACTTAGAGGGTTAATTTAATCTTAAATCAGCATTTACAGAAAACAAACACACTCCAAATCCAAAACGGATTCTGCATCTTACATAAAAGACATGGCTGGATTTGAATATTTATACGCACTGATGCTATTTGTTGAACCTGGATGGCTGCGCACGTAAGAAGCGGGAATGTGAGGAAAGGTCTTCGGCTAGCAAGGTCGTGCATAACAGAGACACACCTCACAGCTGTTGGTTGGAGCCCAGGATACACTCGCAAACACAGACCTGGAACCTGATCTAGAGATGGAGGAATTCCTGAAGTTTTGGGTGGGACAGACAAATCCAACACAAGCACCTCCAGACCCCTTGCTGGGAAGTTAAGAGGGAAAAAACGCCTGTATATATGAGAGAGTGGGGTCATTCGGTGCCTTTCCATAGTTTGTGCTCTATGGGGACCACATCAAAGCAGTACAGTATGTGTGTTTAGGCGGGTGGGTCGGTATTTGTGTCTTTTGCAATAAGGAGAAGTACAGTATGAAGTACAGAGGTACATTTCTAACTGCAGGAACGACAAGAATTAATGTGGTTGAACTAATGGACCAATGAGTCATACGTTCATACCTATTAACATTAGATTCTGCAAGTGTCCTCTATGATTTATGTACACCGAACCATTCGTTAAGAAATTTTCTCGAGGCTTATTGTTTAGCTAAGCATTCCTTCAGAATACAAACGCTATAATTTTGGGCAAAACATTTCTAGATGTTTTGAAATCAGTCATGCTTTCTTGTAGTGCAGAATTTGATGTAAAAAAAAAAGGACCCACTTTATATTAAAGGCAGAGTAAGTGATTTTTCAAAAACACTTTAGAAAACTGATTCGGGCCGAATCGCAAAACAAACTTGTAGCCAATGAGCAAAACGAGTCTACTCGTGATGTGGAGGAGAGCACGTTCAGTGCATGGGTCGGACATTAGCCGAGCCGAGCGACAGAACGATAGAGATGGCGGATAAAAAACAAAAGAGGAAAACGTCTGCGGAACAATAAGGCAAGAAGTAGGACCCGTGTAAATATCGGATCAGCTTTCCAGCGCTGGAGAGAACTCAAGGAGCGGAGGCCTGCGATCGGACGCCGAGGTTGCTTTGTTTCTTCTCAATAGGTGAGTAACACCGTGTCTACAACAACTAAAGTCTGCCTACACTGGACGCGAGAAAGAGGTCAAACGACCGTTGAAAACCATTTGAAATTTGTGTCAGCACGTCATAAATAGAACCCGGCAGCAGTTTTCTGTCGGGGATTTGTTGCACCGCGCCGCTCACGTCCGTAGACACAGTGTAACATTGGTTTTGCTTTGTTTCACAGAACGAATCGTTGCCTGGGTTGCGTACGTATAAGCACACCTCGCTTTTCAGACTGATGAGCTTTGTAAAAATCGACGCGTTTCAAAAAGGCGGGGCATAGAGGAGAAACAATAATGTACAGTATGTGGAAAATAATGTGTTTTTTTTACTTTAAACCGCATAAACACATTTCATTACACCAAATACACCAAATAATGTTCTTTTTAGCAGCATCATATGACCCCTTTAAATGTTTCTTTGGACAAGGTAGTTGAAAAAATTCTGCAGTGTTATTTTAGTTGAAAATACCAGTGTTATTTTAGTATCTTTCAGATACTTTTATAGTTTTTCACATTTTTAAATGATTTTTTAAATAACTTTTATAAAATTATATTTTGTTTTCATTTGAATTATAGTAGTTATCGGTTTAATAGTAGTTTAACTTCAGTTATAATAATTTGTTTGTGTTTAGTTTTTATATGTCATAGTTTTTATTCATTTACATTTCAGTTTTAGTTTAGGTTATTTTAGCACATCAAGTTAAGCTAAATTAAAATGTGAACTGTTACTTTGGCTACTAGCTGAAATAAGTTTTTATATTTCATTTCAAGCAACACATTTTTTTTAATGATTTGAATTTTAGTTTCAGTTAAATTTTTAGTTAACTATATAATAACCCTGGTAAATGCCATGGTACATTAATTTCACTATCACTGTATTACCATTTAATGGCATCAGCGTACATATCGTTGCAATACTCAAATAAAGGGACTCAACTTCAGTTCAAATATTTGTCCCCCCCCCCCC
>NW_015641014.1:3033963-3091106 GCF_001515625.1 Sinocyclocheilus rhinocerous
GGTAATGTCGTCTTTCCCTTCCATAATTTCTCCACAAACTACCAGTCTACATTACCCCACTCTCTCACCACTAATAGCAGCTTATGGGTTGCTAAAATGTGCCACATGTCCATTTATCTTACCCACTGACAGGTATTACATTAAATATGGGTTGCCACTGCCACTGTATATGTCTTAGTTTATGTAAAAATGGGTCAGCGTAAATTTAAATACTTTAAATGTATGTTTTCATTAATTTTTGCAACAGCCAAACCTACGGTATATATCAGTGGTAAAGTTCATCATGCAGGTAAAGTGTCAAGGTTTTTTTGCTCAATCCTTACTGTGATATTATTATTATTATCATTAATGTTTGTAAAGCTTTTATTCATACTAGTATGTTTTAATATGTTGTCTTTGTTGAGAAGAAAAGTTGTATGCTTATTGCATAAAAGCTCTAATCATTTAACTTATTACCATTAGTTTATTTATTTACAATTATTTTAAAGTTAACAAATTATTAAATTAAATAAATTGAAATGTTAAGACTGGGTTTTTATACATACAGTAGAGATTAGTGCATAAAAACATAATCGCTAATAAAAAGTGTTAATATCGGAATAAGTTCTACAACATAATTGAATATGATTGCATTTAATTATATGTAAAAAAAGAAGAAGAAGAAGAAAAGAATAATCACTGCAATCTATAATGAATAATTTTCAAACAGTCTGACACAGGCCTGATATGCTGATATTTTCAGTCTGTCAAATCCACAACTCACTGATGTCACAGACCAGATGCAAATCTTTTAAAAAGTGCTGCATCTGTTATAATACTACTTTGTTACAAGTCAAAGGTTCATTTGTTATGACCCATGGTTAAAAATACGAGCTCATTGTCTGGACATGTTGCTCAGAAGGGAGTGTGAATGGCTTTGACATTGTTCTTCTAAAAGCTAACTATAGGAGGCCATTAAAATGCTCTATTAATGGGTCACTGTGGAGCTGTGGTGTTACCTGCTGTGCCAAACGTTCCTCTCGTCACAGATCACATTTTCATGTATCTACCAAAACTAGCGTTACCTGATATACAGAAGATCCTGAACTTTTCACCTGTTTGCCTCATTCGCTTGCCACAACACACATTACTGCTTCTACTGCTGGTAAGTGTCTGACTCGCTGCTTGTTTATGTTTTTCTGTGGGACTTAAAGCTAAAGTGTATAATTTTTTGTGATGTTAAACAACTCTATCCTATCTTAATATGCAGAGACAAGTATAAGTAAGCCATTTGTAGGCAGATTTCCCTCACTGTGGCTCTGTCAGACATTATTAAGCAGTCCAGCACGGTAGGGATGGGTGTATCGATCCGAAGTATCGATATATCGATACTGACGCGAGTATCGAAAGTATCGATTCTCAAACAAAAAATATCGATATTAAGGTGTTTTATTTACCAGTGATTTTGTTTATTTTGTTTATTTATGCAAATGTTGCAAGACAGAACCAATCCATCACAGAGAGCGTTCACTCACTTCTGACAGTGCATTCAAACAGGGCTGTGTTTCCCAAAAGTATCATAAGAAAGCATTAAAGCTTTTGGGAAAGGCAGCCCTGAACAATGCTTATCACAGGAAAGAAAAAAAAACCCATATGTGTTTGAGTTATTTCCCAATAAACAAATTGAAATTGTAGTCTACATAGTTTGTGCAATTATATTTATTTAAATTGAACGTTGAAAGATAATACTGATCATGTTCTAGTTGCATTTTATGCATGCAACAGCCATTCACTGGCAGTCCCTAATGGCAACAAAGTTAAGTGGTTATCATTACCCATTTTACTCTTAGTAATTTACTAATTTAATAAACTTCATCATTTAAAAGTTTAGTTTAGAAGTATCGTATCGGTATCGACGATACTGGCCTTTAAAAGTATCGGTATCGTATCGAAAACAAAATAAGTGGTATCGCCCATCCCTACAGCACGGCAACACTGGCTCAACCAATAGTGTGAGTTTTGGGGCGGGGCTATCTGTTTGTTTAACCAGTGGCAGTTGAGGAGTGTTAAGAAACTTGTTTGAAAACAGTAAATGCTTCTGCAGTTTTGTTTTAGTGGCACTAGTGGCAGAGAAATCACAACTTCATCTTTAACAACGCTGAAGAAAATCTTCAAAATCACTCAAAGTTGTTTAAAAAGCCAAATGCTGCTGAGCCTGTATTTTCAGATGACTCGTGTGTAAATTGTAAAACCAAAATGAAAAGTCATTGCAATAAACTGTATTTGTATTCTGTTTTTAAAGATGAATTTTAAGTGAGCGTTACAGTAAATGACGGCAAACTTCATCTAAATGAAGAAATGAGCATGCAGAAATAAAATACCCAATATATAATCGACCCATAATGATTTGTAATTTTTAAACCGATTTTTCCTGATTGAGGATTTTCCATGAGTCAGCCTGGTGCAAAAAGCTCCCAGTCTTGACAAATTAATTCTTACAATTGTCTTATGTAAAACCTTTTAAATTTTCTCTAAATTTGCAACACCTGTAAAGCATTTAGCAAAACTCAAAATATTTAACATCTATCTGTATTACATTATTTGTACAATTTTTCCAGTAACCATCAAGTGCATCTGAAGGACAACTCCATTAATGATTAATAACTTGTGCTCGAAACCTGGTTTACATTAATACTGTTTTTGAAGAATGAGAAGGGAATATTTCCATACAGTTATGCTATAATTTCTCGTGCCAAAAGCTACTAAGTGAGGAACATTGAGAGCATTGGAAGAATCTTTATTTTCATTGCAGACGTTCAGATCACATGCCAGCCTGCTTGCCCTTAAGACGGGCAGTTCAAAGAGCGCTTCATACTTCATACCATAAAGACTACCCCTGAACAAGCAAACCAAACCAAACACTAGTTTCATGATACAACAAACTTTAAAGTGCTGTTAAATCAACAGTAGGGTCGCATTTCCTAAGCTGTGGTTTCATAAAACAGACCTCCCAGTTTGAACGATGAAATGTGGTTTTGTACCAAAGGACATGTGGCATTCAATGTCCACATTATCACACTCCAATCATAATATAAATGCAATCATAACATAAATATATGACAACTTGGAGGTTACTGGTGCAAAACTCAAATTTTCTGCTTTACTTTTTGGCCTTTTTGCCTTTATAACATTAGACAGTTTAGACAGATGTAAAAGAACTGGAATGGGAATAACATGATGCAGGTCAAATTCAAACCCACAACCACTTTCTGTGCACAAACCACTACGTCACAGCTCCAGCTTAAAACTACTGCATATTTTTACAGAAGCCCATGCACACTTCCGCTGCTAGCATTAGCATGACTCTTGAAGATCGTGGGGTGTGTCACACACACTCACACAGTCATTGCTAATTGTTGCTATAGTTGACCAGGAGACAGGAAGTCTGTAATTTACTTACTGTCTGAATAAAACTCTTCGAAAGGCTTGGGAAAAACAACAAAACACTTTATCGTCATTACACAGGCCATTTGTTAGCACATTTCACAGCCCAATCTTGGATGCAATGTAACCAAAATGACTAAAACACCACTGTTGTCATGGTGTCTCCCCCATCTGCAATGTAACAAGTCAATGTCACATGAACATTTGCAGTTTCACTGCCCTGACATTATGCTCTCTCACTGTAATCTTCTAAGGATTATACTCTATTTAAACCATTCAGCTGTTCCCAGAGGATCATTTTACCGCTTAAAGTTTGCACTTTGAGCATTTAGGTCATGAACTCAGCAAGTTTGCGTTTACATGCACTTTTAAATTAGCATGAAATGAAAATGATCTCTTTTCTAAATGCATGTTATAAATCTTCTTGTAAACAATTTGTTTTGGCCTCAAATTTGAATCAAAATCTCATCCAGATCTACCAACACCGTTCTCTCAGTTGACATATGTTGGATATCCAATCAATTTGTCCACTTAAACCCTCCCCCTTTCTTACATTTGACCTCAAGCTTGCATTTACATCTACCTCCATCCAATCAACAACCGATTGACAGAACCAAGTCTCCAATCCTATATTTCTTTCAATCATCCATTTCACTCAGATGTATGTCACATGAAAGAAAAACTGCCCCTACTTCCATTTTTTCACAACAAAGCAATAATTCATCTTTTTAATATGTCATGCAAGCGTGTTAGTTTGACTGAAATTGTACCAATCCAGTTTTCAAAGCCAAACTAACAGACCTAGGATATGCGATTGTAGCTTAGCTTCATCCAATGATACATGGCTTTACTGTTGTGTGCAAACTACTTTGAAAGACATAAAATGTGTATTTAATCCTTCCAATATTTGACTATGCATTGCATCGTATACATACAGAGCTCAACTATGCAAAGCTTGATTACATACTTACTAAATTACATACGTACTAAACTACCATTCTCAGATGTTTCTTTTAAACCTCCTTAGAACAGACACAATTGAGACAATAAAGTAAGACTATAAAGCTATAAAATGAATGTGGCTAGCATAGATCTAGCAACTTATTTTAAAAAGATTTCCCAAGAAATGTTCAAATTAAGACCTCTGACTTTTGGTTGCAGACAAATCTAAAAACTGTTTGAGACACCATTAACATCTATTCTAAAACTCTCAAGCAAATAAATTACTGAGGTTTATTCCTCAAGATCAAATGGAGACATCGTTTCTCTTATTGCTGTCTAGGAGAAACCCTTAAGGTATTGATAAGGAATAGTTCACCCAAAAATGATTTATTCAACCTCAAGCCATCCTGGGGGGATATGACTTTCTTCTTTCAAACAAATACAATCAGAGTTATATTTAAAAAATATCCTGGCTCTTCCAAGCTTTATAATGGTAGTGAATGGGGGTTGAGATTTTGAAGGCCAAAAAAGTGCATCCATCCATCATAATAAGTGCTCCACTCAGCTCCAGGCGGTTAATGAAGGCCTTCTGAAGTGAATCAATGCGTTTGTGTAAGAAAAATATCCATATGTACAACTTTATAAACCATAATCTGTAGCTTTCGCTAACTGTCATACACACATTCACAATAGAGTGGCGTTCCAGTGGATGACGTATATGGATGCACTTTATTTTGCTTCAAAATCTCAACAGCCATTCACTGCCATTATAAAGCTTGGAAGAGCCAAGCTCTATATTTTTAATACAACTCCAATTGTATTC
Organism: Sinocyclocheilus rhinocerous; assembly: GCF_001515625.1. Lineage (NCBI taxonomy): Eukaryota > Metazoa > Chordata > Actinopteri > Cypriniformes > Cyprinidae > Sinocyclocheilus > Sinocyclocheilus rhinocerous. The sequence continues at coordinate 3,039,152 of NW_015641014.1, forward strand.
GTCTGAAAGAAGAAAGTCACATACACCTAGGATGGCTTGAGGGTGAATAAACCATGGAGTAATTTTCATTTTTGTGTGAACTATTCCTTTAAAATCTAATTTGCGATTTTTCGTTCTTATGTGGAGAGAGAAAGTGAATGTGTGAGGGAGAGTCTTCAAGCGTATGTTCCTCAATGGTACACTGCCAGAAAAACGGCTCCCTGACCACTTGGTCTGGCAAGCGGCCCTGAGGTCCGGAATCTGATGACTACGCTCGACTAGACCTCACTGGTTTCTCTACAGTTCTGCAGATCCCACTCGTTCAACATCAATATTAACCCCGCTGTCCAGCTCTCATTCACACAAACAATCTTCACAGAATCATAATTTGATCTTCACTTTTTATTAGCTATAGACATTTAGATTCAAATCAAGTCCAACGGGCTAATCTTTAGCCCGGTTTACCGTACAAAGAGGCTAATATAGATTAAAACCAGACCAGAGTAAAACGAAAGAAGTGTGTTAAAGCAGGTTTCACTAGTGAAACACCTTAGATCTTTAGTTTGGAAAAACTCGGAAAAAGTACAACTTCTTGGACTTTAGTATGTTTACACATGCAGTTTTAATGGAGCTACATTGTTTTTGTGCTTGGTCGAGCTACAGTCTTCACATGTCTGTCCAAGTATACATGACAAAATGAGTAATTGAATATTTGAAGCATCACCATGAGCAAAAACAGTGAGGGCAGCTGTAGTCTGATTAACATGTAAACCTGTTGGACAACACCAAGTTGCAATCCCATTGTTTGCCTGACTTCACAAAAAAAGACTAATGCAATTTAAGTCAAACTATACTAGCAAGCCGGTCGTACCCTAGGAATAGATCTGCTCTATTGGTTAAAGTCACAAGAGGTCAGGGAAATGAACACGCTCTCCAATGATCCAAAGTGCTGGCCCAACACGACCTTCTCATTCCCTCAACTGTGGGAATGTGGTTTTCTATTGAAGCACGCCAACCTCCTCAGCCTTCCTCCACCTCATCTCCCGCCGCTGAATAAACTCATCTTGAATAAATTCATTTTCACTTTGACTGCACTATGAGGAGGCCGGTCAGTGGCAAGAAGTCAATCCAGAACACAGCATCCGGCACCCAGTGGATCTAAAGTAGCTTTTCTCAGTGTGTTGGTGGTCCTGATTAGTCATGATGAGATTTTATTTTCCTGAATAAGTAGATTTTGTTAGCTTTCCCACATAAAGACCAGGTCAAACCATTTTGTGCTGGCGTTTTCTGCCCACTCTTCTGTCCAAGATCCAGAGCTCTTTAATTTGGTAAATAAGTCTTGGCATTCAAGATGAGAAATATTTTTTTATTATGTGGTATAACTATAGAGTCATCACATTAAAAAATTTTTTTGAAAGTTTTCAAATGCACATGAAACCAACATGAATACAAAGAGTATATTTCTAAGAACTGTTTTCCTTTTTTTTTAACCATGGACAATCTTTTACATCACCGACCCAATTGTTGACTGCCTCTTGGTATCTTTTATTATGAAACTATATACAACAATGGGACCATGCACAAGCTGACAGTGCAAGGCCTTTAGTTTGAAAATTGTGTACACCAAGACAACATGCCTCCACTACCCCTACGCACTAACCTAGACCCTATCATTATACTGAACGCCTTACATAGCAGATGACTTGGTGACTGTTGGCTGTCAATAAGCCTCTCCATTCAGCTAACCTCCTCATGCTCGAATAACATCACAAAATTGCTACAAAATCTAGCAAGTTTCTATCAAGATTCCAGACACCAACTGAATAGTCACTTATTTAAAGGGGTCATATGACGTTGCTAAAAGAACATTATTTGGTGTATTTGGTGTAATGCAATGTGTTTATGCTGTTTAAGTTTAAAAAAACATTATTTTCCACATAATGTACATTATTGTTTCTCCTCTATGCCCCTCCTTTCTGAAAAGCGTCGATTTTTAAATTGAAATCGCATCATATGACCCCTTTAAGAAAGACAAATACGGTTTTGGTGAGAATTCAGACTTTGTTTGAGAAAGGTAATCAACATCCCATTTATCTCGGTTGTGAGCCAGGGATCTTAAGGAACCCCATAAATGTAGCGACAACTGCACCACAGGACTCATGCACTGTCTTTAAACTAGGGTTGAAGGGAGTGTTTTCGAGAAAAATGTGCTAACAAAGTTTGGGGACTATAACTTTCACATGATAATTTAGCACGATTTGCCATAGGAATGCAACTAATGCTTCCAGAGATCACACCATGGATATTTGCAGTTAAGTTATTGCAGTGTATTCCATTTCCAACCAAAACTGGGGTCATGTGTGTATTTAGGCATGGAAAAATTTAAATGTGCGAACATAAAATGCATAAGTCTCATGGTTAAGACATCATAATACAGAGTCATTTCACTACAAAACTATGCTGGAAAAACACCTCGAGATGTATCCAGGGGTTTAACTGGGTGAGATGATCTAGAAAGGTTATATATCATATTTTACAATAAATAAAAAATAAATAGTATTGCCAGTTCGTTTGCCAATCCATTCCATTTCCTGTTTGTTTTTATTATTTATTTATTTAAAATTAAATTTTAATTTTAAAATTATTTTATTATTATTATTTTATTTATTTTTTTATCCAGCAAGCTGAATATTATTCAGGCTAATAATTATTTCTATTGCCAATATTAAAATGCTATAATATTATTTCGTCTACATAAACTACAAAAAGACACTAAAACAAGACATTTCAAACGCTAAAATGTGAATTCAGGAATCACAATATAATAATGTACAATTAACTTTGTTACAAATTTTTATTATTTTTTTTAATTAACATTAATTGAAATGTAGATGATGGCTCTAAGAGAAAGAGGACAAAGAAAGAATCTAAACAGAAAAATATTTCATTTAATTTCTCTTCTTATTTATTTATTAATTTGCTTGTGTGTTTTGTGTCTATTTTAGGGTTCCCCACCCCCCAAAAAGCCCATTTAATCCCTGGTCGTATAATGCTTTATTTACAGTTATAGTTTATTTGATAGTTTATTTACGGCCACTAGTTACATTTCTTGGCAAATGTCTACTTTCATCCACAAAAGACAGTGACTAAGAGACAAAAACAAGACAATCACAGGCCACAAGGGACAGTAACTCGAGCAGGAAAAAATGCTCCAGGAGCTTCAACAAGGCCTGGTTATGTCTGCAGTGTATTAAAATCCCCTGTGAATACAGCCAGGTGATTGGAGGATGATGAACCCGGCTAATGCTGAGTGATGTGGATGAAGGTAAGATGCTGTGCACGGTGTCTAGAGGATCAAATGTGCACACACACTCATACAAATGTACTTTCACGTACACACTCAGTCAATGGGATTTAGACTGGAGTCCTCCCTCCCTCCTTCTCTACTCTAATCGCAGTGTTGTGGGTTTCTCGCTGTGGCTCTGTGGTTGTTTTCTCCTCCCTCTCAGGAAACTCTCTGTCTCTCTCTCTTTGCTGTGCATATAAGTAAGCAGTGGGTAGGCTTTTCAGCAGACAGAGAAAAACTATGCTAGAGTACTGTAGATGCAGAGAGGTATGTGTAGTGTATCGTCAGCCGTATGTGACTGAGGCAGCGGTGTGGGCTCTACAGGTGAGTGACCTCTAATTACTGTGACTCAATATTTTATATATACACACACTTCGCATGACCCTGTTGACATCAGCACACTCTGAAGCAAAGTGCATGACAAAAGTAGGCACATTCCGTCTTCTTATAGCATTTCTAAAATTGTTGTCTGTGTTGTTCTGAGTTAAGCATACTCTGTAATTCAGTGTTTTCTTTCCTGCACATACTTTGTATCCAGACGTCAGTGAAGGTTTTGAATGACTGTAGACACATACTTTGAGTTAACTTAAGCAATATGATTTTTTGGCTATTAACAAACATTAACTATGACTTTTGCCTCAATAAACTCATAATTGGCTGCTTATTAATAGTAAGGTAGTTGATAAGTTTAGGTATTGGGTAGGAATAGGGATGTAGAACATGGTCATGCAGAATATGTGCTCTATAAGTGCTAATAATCAGCCAATATGTTACAAATAGGCATGCTAATAAGCAACTAGTTAATAGTGAGAATTGGTCCCTATACAGTACTAAAGTGTTACTGATTTTTTTTTTTTTTATCTTGTGTCTTGGAAACATAACAAAGCTAACAAAAACCAATGTTTGCCCTCTTTCAATAGTAGAGGCAAATATGTTTACATGGGGTTTCGAAGACCTTTACATATGGATGCACAATACTTGAGTACCAAATGCGTTATTAGCCGATATTAGAGGTTTTTAAATTTATCGGTATTGATATTGAATGTTTAATCATGCTCATTTTCTCTGCTTTTACATTTGTCATCATTTAATGCTTAATTAATGTAAATATCTCAAAACACTACATTTAAAATCACTGTAAAACACAATCTTTACAAATCTCAAAATGTCAATTTTTTATACTGTACATTATTCCTAAATTGAAAACAGTATAAACCGTACATTTTAATATAGTACAAATACATTTAATACAAAATAAATGAAGGAATTTGTAAAGTTAGATATAAATGTAATACAATTTTTAAATAAAATTAGAATAGAGCCGTATAGAGCTGTTATCGGTTATCTGTCAAAATGTGAAAATAATTATCAGTCAGAATTTTAATATTAATGCATACTATATCACTAATAGTGTAAAGGGGATTTTCAACAGTGTTGTGACTATTTTGAATGGGAAAGTTGTAGGGTAAGACCTCTCCGCAAAGAAAATCAAATGAAAGAAAACCTAATTAGCTCATTCCAAATATATGTGTTCCTCAAAGGGTTTAATTTAAAGTTTACTGTCAGGAAATGTGCCGTGGCACCACCGAGGTCTTTGAACAGTGGCTCTGTAAATATTTTGAAGTGAGTTAATCAGAGTGAAGGGTTTACAGATGAGATTACGCACTTCCGGATAAAGAGCTTCTCTTGGGTGACGGCCAGTGATGCTGGAGAAACTGACAGCCTCTAACGTCAACGTTTCCCAGGAGCCCATGATCACTGTGAAGACCACTTGTGGTATATGGTAAAAACGCAGTGTCATTATACCATTTCATTGTCAGCAGTACTCAAAGGCAGCTTTAGAAGATGCTTATTGTGTCAGCAGAGCCCAAAATACGATTCTTTGATCCTCAAGAGATCACTTATTATCCTGACTACCTAAGAGAAAACAATCCACCTCAAACCAAAACACGCTTTCAGATTAACCTGACGTAGATCTCTGTTTGGGTTCCACTGTGATTAAGATCATCTTTTTAAGGTTTTGTTTACCATTCGAGCATTAAACACAGCAATAAATAACCAAATTAGACCTCTTATCTGTGATCTTGGTGTGTGATCTTTGGATTCAAATGACTTTGAGGAAAGATCAAATGGAAAATATCCGTAATGACAATGAAAGCTACGGATGTCAAAGAATGTCATCTTGTTTCATTTGAGGCAAACAAATTATTAAATGGGAACACTTGCCTCACGTCATCCTTAGAGCCACAGATATAAAACCACACATCTTTTGAGGAGCCCTGAGGTTCCTTTATGGCGATTCAAGAAACCTCTCGGTCTCCTGTTGTAAATCTGGCTCAGTCATATTTATGTTTCCAATTTGGATCAAATTCACATTTGGATGGGGCTGAATGAAGTCGCATCGAAATCCAAGCATCAGGTCGACTCCATGCCTTTTGTGGTTTCTCTGAAAAGGTTTCTGTAAAAGCCACTCTCACTGAGCCACATGTATCTTAATTATTGCCAGAGAGGGCTGAGGGTTTGAGGAAGCTCAAAGATAAATAAATCTATCTGAAATACAGTTACAATCACTTCAATTCTCCAAGTGTTTTCATTGACGGCTAACCCTAAAGCTTCATGGAAAGTTTTATTCATTCCCCAACTTGAATTCCCTCGCATACTTAGGCATAATCACATGTGGGATCCTTCCTCTTCTACATATTTAACAACCTTTGTCACAAGCCACAGTATTATAAATAAAGCCTTTTATACATTATCAGTGTGTGAAGATATTCCATGCACAAATGCCATGAAGATCATCTGTGAAACTCGATGCAAAGCAGAGGTCTTATTACGCAGGAAGTGGTTTAATTCTTCCCCCTCATGGCATGGGCACGGCGCCAGTCCTAGGGGAAAAAGGAGCTACGGCGCTCTCAGCCAGGCTCTTTCCACTCAATAACACAACCACCACGGGGCTCCACAACTTGCCTTCATCCGCAACATTCCACGCCATACCTCATTTTTCAACCTCTGATTTAGCACATGACTGGCATTAATAACCTCCCAATACATGTGTTACTGCCATGCTTACTAGTGATTGGTTCCATGCCTTATTCTGAGAGAAACTGAGACTCTTGATTATCTGGTACTAAAGAACATCCTGTAACATTTTTAACGAACTTGGAGGCTATTACTTAAACCACAATTTTCAAAATTTTCCCAAGTCACAATGAAATAATGAAAGTCAGATGAGCGGTTTAGTATACTGTGCTATGCATACAGTAGTCCTAAAAGTTTTTGGACACTTGAGAGCATCTGACTTTATATATCTGCTAAAATTCACCTTGACACCAGTGTTAGTTGTGAGAAAAGCTAAGAGTATTTGTTTGCAGATGCCAGTTGGTTATATCTAATGCAATGAAATTCATACCCTTTATCTTTGTCTTGTCTTTTAATGCTCTAGCATGCAGATAGGGCATCTGGCGAGGGCAGCTATGATTATGGCTATGTGGGTGCCACACTGGTGAGAGTATGTGGCTGGATTTGGCCATTACCCTTGTGGTTAACTGCTGGTTTGACTGATGACTGCAACCCCCAAAGTAACGTTTGACTCATAATCAAACCAAGCTGAAGCACAAAATGTTATGTTTATGCTTGACCTTTCCCTACTTTGCACAGTTAACTTGGCTTAAGACTTTGGACAAATGGCTTCACGTCCATCTTAAAGATGAACACCTAAGCCATTTTAGACATTATCTACTGTGCCAGTACCAAAAATGCTTGTATTTCTTGACTGTCTATACTGTATATGTTCATTTAGTTGCAAAGGTTTGCAAGCTAATTTTACTTTACAATCAGTCGTAATTGCTTTTTTCTTTGCTAAGAATAGATATTCAATGTTTGCACCACTGAACTTAGTATAAACTTAAAATTAGCATGAACATGCATTTAAGACAGCATTTCAATTCAGTGCAGAACAATTCAGTGCATGTTATTCTTAAGAAACAACATTTGTCTGCATAAGATTTCCTTAATTAAACAACTCTGTCTCGGAAATGACTTTCATCTTGGTTGCACAGTCTACTGTTAACGAAATAGCTATTTAGGCATTGTTTTAACAAATTCACATTCAGGGTTGGCTCAGTTCTTATATATAAAGTTACTGGTATGAAATCCAATCCACTCTGGAATGAAATCCAATCCCATCCTATTTTGTTTTGATTAATTGAATATCCTGTTTGACTCTGAATTCACCACATGAATTAATTTGTTTACAAATGCCATTTCACATTAAGCTATCATTTAAGCTATCAAGTCGCATTGGATAAATCATGCTAAATGTAAATGTACCAGTTATTGTGCAAACACTGTATAACTCTGTGTGCTACTTACCTCACTTCTTTTTTTGTCCCTCACAGGATGATTGACAGTTGCCTGTGCTGAGTCACGTAGCAGAATGCCCGGTGTGCCCTGCGGGGCCTTGCAACACCACACTGTGCCCGTAGCCTGTGCCATCATCTGTTCCTGGCTGTTGATCCAGGTCCATTCTGCCATTTGCCAGAAACCTGCAAAGCTGCCTCTGGTGGGCCGCAAGCCTTTCCTGGCAGCCTGGAATGCTCCACTGGATATGTGTATGTTGAAGTACAATATCAACGTCAGCCTTGATCTTTTCCATATCAGTGGCAGTCCACGAGCCGTCCACACGGGCCAAAATGTCACCATCTTCTATGCCAACCGCCTGGGTTACTACCCTTTCTACAACGAGCAAGGGGTTCCCATCAATGGAGGCCTACCTCAGAACAGCAGCCTTGAAGCACATCTTCACAAAGCCCGAAAAGACATAGCACACTTCATCCCTTCGGAAGACTTCCGTGGCCTGGCTGTGATTGACTGGGAGTTCTGGCGGCCACAGTGGGATCGTAACTGGAACAAAAAGTACATTTACCGACAGCGTTCAAGCGAGCTGATTGCACAGGCTTACCTTAATGTGACCGAGAAACAGGTGCAAGAACTGGCACACTTGCGCTTCGAGAAGAGCGCCAAGGAGTTCATGCAGGGCACACTGAAGCTCGGTACACAAACTCGTCCGCACGGACTCTGGGGTTTTTATCTCTACCCTGACTGTCACAATTACAATGTACATGCACACGACTACAACGGCACATGCCCCCAACAGGAGAGCAAACGCAACGACCAGCTGTTTTGGTTGTGGAACAGCAGCACTGCCCTCTTCCCAGCCCTCGCTATACGCAAAGGCCACATGGACAGCATTCGCAACCTGCACTTCTCACAGAACAGGGTACTGGAGTCGCTGCGACTGGCCTCCCTTACCTCATTGCCCTATGAGCTGCCTACATATGTATACACACGCTTGGGGTATAGAGATGAGGCCATGGCGTTTCTGACCCAGGTAGGAGCATATATTCAATCAGAAATCTAAATATAATAAGATGTACTTTGGGGAATCATTCACAAGTCCTCAATACAGTTTTATCATACAGTCAAGAAGAATCTCTGTTTGAATCTTCTGATTGTTATATGTTCAAAAACAAATGGTGATAACATTTATATCATTTTCTAACATTTCTGGACAAATTTTAACATTTCTAAAGGGCCAATGTCCTGCAGAGCTTAGCTCCAAACAGCTCCATCACACTTCCCTGGAAGTTTCTAGTGCACCTGTAGACCTTGATTAGCTGGTTCAGGTGTGTGGTTGGAGCTAAACTCTGCGGGACAGTGGTCCTCCAGGAAAAGGTTTGGACACCCTTGCTCTAAACCAGTGGTCTCAAACTCAATTCCTGGAGGGCCACAGCTCTGCACAGCTTAGCTCCAACCCTAATCAAACACACCTGATCCAGCTAATCAAGGTCTTCAGGATTACTAGAAACTTCCAAGCAGGTGTGAGTTGGAGCTGGTTGGAGCTAAACTCTGCAGAGCTGTGGCCCTGAGTTTGAGACCTCTGCTCTAAACACAAAAACTGTGAGTCTGAAATCAAGAGCTCCCTCTTGTGGTCTAACAGAACAAACACTTATACAGTAATAATTTCAGTTAAACTATTAATATTTTAGGAAATTTTCATTGCAATGATGTTATATACGTATATACATTAATTTCTTTATTCATTTTCATTTCACAGAAAGACTTGATACATACAATAGGAGAAAGCGCTGCTTTGGGTGCTGCAGGATTTGTCATTTGGGGGGATCTTAACCTCACTTCTTCAAGGGTGAGATTTTTAACACCATTTGATATACCTGAAATATCTCAAAACATCTGTTCGCGGGTACCTTCTTCTACAATGACATTTGTCTCATTAGTCAAGACTGCTGTGCTTATTAGTTTAAAAAAATGCTTCAAGGACAAAATTCCTCGACAAGGGATTTTCAAGCTTTTCAAGAAAACCTTTCTTCTGGAGACCCACTGTCCTTTGGAGTTTAGCTCCAAATCTAATCAAACACACCTAAAAATTGCAGGCAGGTTTGTTGGAATAATAGTAAAATATACAGCTAATTTTTAAAGGTGATCCATTGTAATTTATTTATTTATTCACTTTTTAATGCCATGCCAGCATCAAGGATATTTTCATGGCGATCTCAGAATAAATTACACAAGGTATACAATTAACAAAAAGTTCTAAAAGACATTTCAGATATACACTAGACAAAAATTCTAAAATACATTCAGGTGATACATTTTGTTGATCCATTGTAAAGCAGTGGTTCTAAACCTTTTGACTTAAAAGTCGACAGATAATTTAGATCAGATAATTCAGACATTAAATCAGATAATTTAGACATTTATGCTGTTATTATGACAAAGCTGCTTGTTTCCAAACTTTTTGATTAAAAGAAACTGGGATCATTGATATAATACATTAAACACAATTCATTTTGTGATTCTAGAAGTTACAAGAACCATATGTTTTTCAATAAAAACCCACTGGTTGAGAATCACTGTCTTAATGGGACCACCTTATTTTGGGGTCTGTGTCATCAAAAAGTTTGAAAAACCCTGTTCTAGATATTTTCTGTAGCAGCGACACTTTAACACATGCAAAAGGTCACCAGATACAATGATTGCAATGCAATGTGACATTTACATTGATTTCTGGCTCAATACAGAATGCATTAATAAACTTGCCAGCAAACTTTGCACTAAGTTTCCTGTAGTTTAATGCCACCGTTTTAACTTACTGTAACTTCCTCTGTCCCCTCAGCACAACTGTTCCAAAGTAAAGGCATTTCTGAACCATAGACTGGGTCAGTACATCACTAACGTTACCCGGGCAGCAGAAATCTGTAGCGACTTACTGTGCCAGTCCAATGGGCGATGTGTCCGTAGAGACCCACAGGCACCACACTACCTGCACCTGAGCCGCGGCAGCTATCGGATTCTGTCCAATCGAAACGGCACCTTCACCGTGACCGGACAGCCATCTAAGAATGAGTGGCAGATGCTGGCCGACAAGTTCCGCTGTCACTGTTATCAGGGGTATGAAGGAGAGCGCTGTGATAGCATAGAGCCGGAGGAGACAGAGGAGGACAACATGATCAAAGAGGATGTGGAGGAGGGAAAGAAGAAACCAGAGGTTGACAAAGACATACAGGATAGTGCTGTGCCTTTACAAAACGCGCTCATCCTGACTGTTCTACTCCTCTTGTTGAACTTTAGTTCTATTTAGAGGTGAAGTGTGTATTTTCTGCACCACTAACATCATCAGGGGGCTGTTTCATAAAACAAGTTTACCAAACAAGCCATGCTTATTTCAGTTAGTCTGACTTATTTTGAACCAAATCAACTGACAATTAGGCCATGTCCACACGTACACGGGTATTTTTATAAACTGAGTTTTTCCTTCTTCCGTTTTAAAAAAAATCTCCGTCCACATGAAAACGCAAACGCGAGCTATGAAGCACTGTCAAGAGCATGCCAAACCAACAGGTGGCGATATAATCTCAACCGTAAAGCCATGTTGGCCAATCAGAAGCCTGAAAAAGTTTCCAGTAGGCGGAGATAACAGCAAAGGCTCCGACGTCACAAGCCAAAAACTCCGGTTTCGATGTCTACACGATAACACTGCAACCGGAGTTTTTGAAAATCTTCACCCTGGCAGGCGTTTTCAAAAATGTTCGGTTTCAGTGAACTGGTGCTGCGTTTGCGTGTGGATGAATGGCCAAACCGCGTAGAAAAAGCTGCGGTTTTAAAAATAACCACGTTCGTGTGGACAGGGCCTTAGTCAGACTAACTGAAATAAACCTGGCTTATTTGGTAAACTTGTTATATGAAACAGGCCTCAGGTGGAACTGCAAAAACAACAATTAATGTTCCCAAACAGGTTTCCCAAACACTCCCCCCATTGGCTGAATAAACAGATAGCCCCGCCCAAACTCACACATTCACTGTTGGCATGTTCAGCTGGTCAGATTCACAAACAGAGAAATGTTTTTAAAATGCTACAAAGCCAAAGTTTACACTAGTGGTCAACCAAAATAAAGATTTTTAGACAGGCAACGCCGGTAGCTTAGAGAGCAAGGTGGTCAATGGCTGATAAATATATATGAGAATTTGATTTAAAGATACCAAATAACTCATGCTGCAATTAATTTTATCACGGTTGACAACTAAATTTAGCAACCTACAGATAGCTAAATTACAGTTGTATTTTCTCCTATCTCAGATTAGAAAAATGACACACTTCACCGTTAATGAAAAGCGGCTAAAGAGCCACTTTGATGGCACATCATGACTCAGTCAGGTTTTAATATTTGTGATTTTGCAATACTGAAAAATGATAGATGTTACAATGGTGCTGTATGCTAATGTAGATGAGATGCAAGCCTTGTTTGCACAAACTTCAGTCTGAATATATTTTTTTAATAACTGTTCTAGATGAATGCTTGATGATTGTTAACTTGTCACTGTTTTCTGACAGGAAAGGTTAAATCTATGCAGTCTGTTTTTAAAAAGCACTGACACCAAGATGCTTCCCGTGATGTATATTAGCAAGCTTATCACTTACAACAATACTTGCTATCAGAGCACTTCAAAGTCAGGGAGCGCTGGGTATGCAAAACTTACCTAAATGAGGTAAGATCCACATATTATATAAACATGTCATGCTTTATAATCTAAACTGACCAAATGTTAAATTTTTCAAAATTGCTACATACTAAATAGCTAAACTTAAAATTATATATCAATTCATCCTTATTTGAAGTGAATTGTGCTAGCTAGTGGGTCAAAATAATCCTTAGCCTAATGGTTAAACTCATAATAAAATAATAAAATAAAATGTGCCTCAATTTATAATATTCTCAAAAAAGGGAAAACAGATAGTATACACAAAATCATGTTAAGATGTTACTGTTCTCATTTTATTAAAAGTTGTATAAAACACAATACAAATGCCAACATGACAAGTTTGCCATTATACCATTACATAGGGTGATCATACGTGCCATTTTCCCAGGACGCGTCCTGGCCAGGATTTCTATATTGCCTAAAATATCTAGGTTTTGGCTTTGTTTGCGTGTGCAGACATTACATGAAACAATTAATCTTTATATCTTTCATCATATTTTTAAGCTTTTATCAATATTGCACACTAGAATAAATCATTGTACTCATCATATTAATGATGAGAAAATTCAGTGGACACAACCAGAGTTGAAGCTAGTTGAATTTCATTAAAGTACAAAGTCTCATTTTATTGTTTTTGTCCCCCAAATTCCTGAAATGTGTGTTAAACCAAAGATTATGAAGATGTAGCCTATGTTTACACATGTAAGTCTGCATTTGCTAAACCACAGTATGCTGTGGTGCGTGAAAACTCATTATGATTGTACGTTAAACTGTGTCTTTTTTTGCTCTTGTTTGAATGAGGCCAGAATGATCGATACTGAAAACAAAGAAAGGTATTATGCCTCAACATCTTTCAGTACTTTGAATACTTTTAATTAGCAAAATCTGCAAACTGTAATAGAGGTCTACAGATTGTCTTACATGTCCAGTTTCAGGTTGAAGGATAATCGGACCATGTTTTATCACTATTTTCTGACCCGTTTTGACTCAGTATGTAGTTTTCTAAAATGCTGCATTTTGTTGCATGTAGACCGTAGTTCGTATGAGACACTATTATCAGAGCCTTCGTTATTGGTCAGTGTCTTATTTTTTATTTTATTTTACCTCAGTGCTAAAGTTCTCCAAAATATATTTCCACAGAGTTATTTTTTATTAATCTCAAAATCAGTCATTTATGCAATGTGTAATTCATTACTTGATTTTTTTTTTTACATTAAGCAATACCATTTATCAAATACTCGATGAAGACAAATGTTGCTTGAGTCTTGATGCACTGCAAATAAAGGATTGTAACCTGGTCTTGATTCTCATTGTCAAAATCTTGGAATGCATTACAGAAAACAACTACGCAAATCCTTTGTATCTACCCAGATTTCGTCAACAATTTGTTATACAATTTGATCTGATGTTCAACTAAGCCACCTGTATATCAATTTCCAAACAAAGTCTGCTTACATTTTAATCCCTTTATCAAACATGACATTTATGTAAACATTCACAGTGCACGGAGTAAAATGTATGTGATTTAATAAATTGTAGAGCCTCCCCCCTTTGGGTCATCATCTGATCACATTATACCCAACTTCTGTTGAGCTTCAACTGGAAGATGGCATTACATTTTCCTGCAAAATGTCTTGATAACCTTGGGGATTCGTTCTACCATTGATGATAGCAAGCTGTTCAGGCCCCAATGCCCCCTCGACCATATTTTACATTACAGTTGGGGCTGAGGTTTTGACACGAATCAAAAATACAGGTACAGGTAAATACAAAAAGTTCAAATATTTAAAAAAAAAAAAAAAATTCTAAACCAAACACAATCTTCTACTGTCTGTACTGTCTGAACTCAAACATAATTTGCTTTTACCAGATTGAATAAGATAATGATCCACACATAAAAGTGAGATTTTGATATTTCTTGCATTCCAAAAGTACAAAATGATTGTACGAAATGAAACAACAACAACAACAAACTTTTGGTGTATCATTAAATATAAAGTTGATTTAGGCCTAGGTGACCTGATGTTTAGGAAATGGTTTTTAAAAGTAACCAGAGAGCATACTGATCATTTCTAACTACACTAATGCTTTTCCAGTTACATACAACAAGCACAGTCTTGCGTTTTTAAACATTGACCTCTGCTAATATTTAACAGGAACCTGAGCAAGCTACATTTGATTCTTGCTACAGGAGAAACCTGTATTGACTCGGTAAGATACTCATTATTTCTAAATTTCAAACTAACTAAGAATATGCATTTTAATTATAAATACATCTCTTAGCTCCATATATTTCTGATGAATTATAAGAACGCTCTAGCCAAACCACCATACAAGAATGTTTTAAAAATGCATACCATTTGTCACGTTGTTCTAGCAAAGATAATGTGAATACTTCAGGGTTTATTTCTGCAATGCTGTATTTTATTGTGCCAAAACAATCTTATAAGATACTGCTGCACAAATGTTTTACTTATTTTAAAACATTATTATAATTTTTAATCTCAAACAGTGTACGCAGATGGGAGACCAAAGGAAACAACGGTTACCATTTTACACCTTTCTCTTCATTACATTCGGGCATCTTATCACATCACTGTCTCCTCCACCAACAGAAGTTCCTCTCTTCCATAGGCCTTTTGTGCTGTTATGGAATGCTCCTATTTCTAAATGCCAACAACTGAAGGTCCCTCTAGATTTATCGCTGTTCCAGGCGGTCACCACACCTGCCAGGGAACGCAATCAATCCCTGACCCTGTTCTACAAAAATCGAATTGGCCTTTACCCCTATGTAGACCTCCACTCCTTGAAAGAGTATAATGGTGGCATCCCGCAGAGGGGCAACCTGTTTGCTAGTTTGGATAAAGCTAAGGAAGAGTTTACCCAGTACATTCTGGACTCAACCACTGGTCTCGCTGTCATGGATTGGGAAGAGTGGCTTCCAATGTTTGATCGGAATGTGGACGACAAGGAGATCTTCAAAGAACTGTCCGTCAACTATACCCTCCAGCAGAATTCTTCCCTTGACCTGCAACAGGCATTCAGCGATGCCAGCCTACAATTCCAGCATGAAGCCAGACGTTTCATGGAAGAAACTCTGAAAATGGGAATCGATCTTCGACCTCTGCATCTGTGGGGCTACTACTTGTTCCCAGACTGCTATAACTATGACTTTGAGGAGTCAAACTATACAGGTACTTGCTCAGAGCACACAAAACAGTTGAACAACGAGCTGCTCTGGCTGTGGGAGGTTAGCACTGCCCTTTACCCATCAGCATATCTGCCAGTTTCTGTGAGTGGAAGCAGGAGCGCTGCACTGTTTGTTCGTCACCAGGTGCAAGAGGCAATAAGAGTGGCAGCCCTGCCAAAACGGCACCACACTGCACCAGTCTACGTCTACCTACGGCCTCTCTTAAGAGACCAAAAGGAGCTTTACATGAATGAGGTATAGTATGGAGACTACTGGCTGTTATTGACCATGGCAGGTACAACCAAAACATGGAAAGCATAGTCTAGGCCAGGAGTATGTAAACTTGCTCTTGGAGGGTCAACATCTTGAAGTTCAGCTTCAAATTTTATAGTAAGTCTGAAGACCTTAGGCTCGTTTGAGATGAGCAAAATCTGCAAAGAACCGATCATGGGTGATCACCGCAAGATGCATGCCAATTAGAAATGTGTCAGAGGGCAGTCTGCTTTGCTGTGATGTCATGCCGACATATGCCAAAACTCTCTCGCAACAGCGAGCTGGCCATGCAGTTACGTTGACCAAAAGCACGATGGGAAACGACTTGCTGACGACACAGCTTAATGCTCATTGGTTCAAACAACCATGATGTTGCATTCTCTTCTAAAATGTTTGCTTTTTATATCTGATATCATGTGATTGAGTTTAAATTATACGTGAATATTCCCAAACACTATGACAGTGTGATCTCTGTGTGAGATATGTGATTGTTGTCATATTTCTAAAAAAATTCTAAAATACATGTTTGTATTAAAGTAAAAATGTATGATAAATACATCTTTCAAATGGAATTAATTAGCAAGTTGTTTGTTTGTCCATCATATTTATTTTCATATAAAAACAACAGAATTGTAATTATATCATATAGCTATAATGCAATATCAGCCTTTGATCTCATAGGTATCAGTTCTGCTACGAGAGGTCAGAACTGTCCGCCTTGACTGCACTTATTTCACTCCTCGCCTCACTGCAGCCGTCTACTCTTGCTTACATCTCAAACAAGCCTCTTGATTAACCGGTTCATGTGTGTTTAATTGGGGTTGGAGCTAAACTCTGAAGGACAGTTAACTTCCAGGAGCAAAATTGGACACATCTGGTCTAGGCCAGTCATTCCCAACCACATTCCTGGAGCCCCCACAACACATTTTTAATGTCTCCTTAATCAAGCACACCTGATTCAACTCATCAGCTCATTAGTTGAGACTCGAGACAGGGGTGTCAAACTGACTTCCTGGAGGGCCACAGCCCTGCAGAATTCATGCTAGCGCTAGATTCTATTTGTACTCAAAAGTTGGAAATTCTGAGATCCTAGTAGGAACTTTTAATTGGAACACCCTCCCAAGTCTGAGTTCTGACTAGGAATCTCAGAGGAATCACAACAATTCCAACTCCAGAATATATTATGGCTGCTCAGTGCATCAACAGAAGAGAAACCGTAGTAGCACTTATGTTTGTCTGTGTCTCAAACTCAGTAGTTCACACAGTACTATCCAAACTCTATTTGTGGACATGATACTATGGCGTTATCTGTGCAAAGTACCACTTTTTATGTGTTTTTAATCGACTGGTGTAGTTAACAATGGATGCATCCATCTTGGTTTTCTGACTTCTCTACTGGAACATGGTCCACTTGGGTGTGACGTCATTCCCAGCTCCGACTTCTGACGTAAATCGAACGCAGCATTAGCTTCAATCTTAATTAAACCAGCTAATAAAGTCCTTCAGGGTTACTTGAAAACTACAAGAATTTGTGTTGGAGCAGGGTTTAAAACTAAACTTTGTAGAACTGTGGCCCTCCAGGAGCTGAGTATGAAACTCCTGCTTCAATGCTTGAAATGGGTGTCAGACAAAGGATACATGCAGATTGCACAGTGTTGAGGGTACTCTAGGAAACCACAGGTCTAGGCCATATAGGTTTCTTGCAGTAATATGCTGTCTGTTTTTATATAGATCGATTTGGTAAGCAGTATCGGTGAGAGTGCAGCCCTGGGAGCTTCCGGGGCTGTGCTATGGGGGGCTAGTGCTGATTACAAAGACAAGGTAATTTCTTTTTTTTCTTAAAGCAATATTTAAATTTTTTTTACATATTATTCATGTATCTAATATAAAACAAAAGATAATGATCTGTAGAATATCATTGCTGCTATTTTCCTGAGACTGGTGACGTTGAGCTCCATAATGCTCTCACATCTCAATCAATTATGCACAAATTCAAGTATGATAGGTCATAATGCTTTGTGCCAGGTTTTAAACCAATGACAACTGACAGGGGTGTAACAGCACACACAAATGGTGGTTCGGTACATACCTCTGTTTTGAAGTCACAGTTCTGTCTATGGCTGTGATGGTGAGCGTGACAACCGCACCGCCATTTGTTTCTCCAGCAAAATGGATATATACTGTAAATTAACAACTGGTCACAAAATCCATAATATGCAATGTTTTTGATATCAAACAACATGTTTATAGTACACAAAAACAGGTGAAATGTGAGAGCTCATGGAATCGTCAGCAAATAAAGATTTTAGTTTTGGACTACACATAAATATATAATATGGCTTCAGAAGACTTTGAATATAGTGCAAGTTGTATGGACCACTATTACTGTGCTCTGTTGTATTTCTAAAGCTTAATAGACCCAACTTGAACCATAGTAGAAAGAAAATCATGTTTTTGGAATGACATGACATAAGCATGACAAAATTACAGTAATTTTAATGCTTCTCTTTCCTTTCAGACCTCATGTGAAGCCTTGTCTGCATACCTATCTGATACTTTAAACCCCTACATTGCCAATGTCACCTCTGCGGCCCAGCTCTGTAGCAAAAGTCTCTGTCAAGGCAATGGACGCTGTGTCCGCAAAAACTACAACTCAGACGATTACCTTCACATTAGTTCAGAAAGCCACCAAATCATTAGGAAAGATGGGAAATATGTGGTCACGGGGACCCCCTCTCCAAGTGATCTCACTTACTGGAAAAACAAATTCACTTGTCAGTGCTATGAAGACAGGAAGTGCACAGCTACAATACCCGCTTTCTAACAGAAAATGTTGTAGAACAAGTAGACAAATTTATTGTATTTAGAGAGGGTAATTCATTTACATTACTTCACTAAAAAGTGAGTTAATTTTTACACTAATGATATACTGAATACAGAGCACATGAAATTGTCTGCAGTCTAATAAAATGTCACATAAAATTTATAATTATGTCACAAACTGTCAAACACAACCCATCCTTATTTGAATTAACTTCTGTTGTATTAAAAATTAGGCATTTTGATACCGAAACAAACACATGCATGTTGGAGTCATTATGATGCAAAGGTAAAAAGAAAAGAAAAAAAAGAGTAATATTTAGGAATCAGGGGCGTTTTAAATTGATCAAACTTTCTTTCCTTGGCACATTTTAGTCTGCCTGGGGTTTGACATGAAAAGCTTCTTCTGAATGTTATCCTGCTGACTACACATAAACATATATAATGTAATGCAAGTACAGTATGGAGACAGCCCTTCAGGGAGAATTTTAACCAAGAGGTTGCAGATTTAAACCACTAGGAGTCGTTGTCTCTGCATTACATACACACTTGATCTGAACTACAGTAGACCTTCTACTATAACAGTGCAAATACTGAATCTGCAAGCTAAGATGCCCTATACTAGCTCATATCATTATGAACATTACAATGTACTCAACTATCCCACACAATGTCGTATTTTTCAAAACGTTTTGTTTGCGGACGTTTTGTTTGTCGTACACAGACGATCTCTCCTCAATATAGTAATCAAGGATGCAATATAATCTTTCCAATCAATATCAATAAATATCATACAAACATTTATAATCGAATGGAGAGCCCCATTCCATCTAAAATCTACTTACCTTGTCGATACACGTAACACTTATCCTGAAAAACTCCAATAATTTTTTTTTTTTTTTACCGACATTTTATCTAATTTTGAGTTTATTTTCAACTGTGGCGTTTACCACACGCAGGTTTGATGACGCACTTGAGTAAAAACGAAAGCTGATTGGCTTAAAAGTTCACCTTTGACAGTGATTGGTCATTGATACGGAAAGAGGTTAATATTTTGTTAATAACTTTTTTATTTCAATTTTTAGTTTTTTATTTAAGAAACTTTATATGATAATGTTTAAGTTATGAATGTTCACAATTTTCACAATATTCAAATAAACGATATTTCTAACATATTATAAATAGCCTATGCATAACAGATATAAACTCTTAATATAATTATATAATTGACTGTAGATGGCAGTGTTGTTACGTCACAGCACTACAGATAGTCCACTCATATTAATCTTAATAATAATAATTTTTTTTTATTGATTATGAAGTTTTCTTTTGAATCTGAGCTAACCAAAAGATTACTAAATTGTATTTTACAGAACAAAGTCTCTAAATACCAAACCAGCACCCGTAACGTTTCTGATTCACTCCTCACATTTCTGGGCTAGTAGAAATCCCCACCAAAAATGCTTCTTTAATGTGTGTGCCATACAGTAAGACCAGAGGTATGTTTTCAGCTGAAACTGCAACAGCTACATGATCAACAAAAGATCCTGCAGTGACCGCCTGTGACAGACTCTGAAGGGGGGCTGGTCCGCGCTTCCACAGGGTGACATGACGCAAATGTCCCTAGACAGACAAAAGACAGCTTTTACTATTGAGTAACCAAACAGAAACTGCAACAGTGACTCTATAAAATAAAGGAAAACATACAGCTAAAAGGAACGGGTGAGAAAATGCAAGTCAGCTGTTGGGAATGTGTGGGCATACATTAACATGCAAATTATAACGTACAATATATATATATATTTTATGCATTAAATGTGTGTAATAACGTATTTACATAACGTATTTAAGTCAAACTACCTATGATTCCTAATATGTAGCCAATGTATGTGTGTGTGGTTTGAATGGATACAATTTTAATGCATTCTTACAGTTGCTTGTTTGAGGATTTAGCCAAAAGATATTGTCAGTTGTTGTAGATGAGTAAGATATGACTTTTCTCTAATGCCTGCGAATATGTTGATGCCTCAGGTCAAAGTGTGGGCTGTCATTGCTCTAACAAGGATTTGTATTTGTGTTTATGGCGACCTACTGACATACATTCTGAACCCTGACTTTCAGACCATCTGTCAGACTAAACCTCCCCAAAACACACATGACTATATAGAGCAACATTAAAGGAATATTTCACCCAAAAATGAAAACCGTCATCGTTTACTCACACTCATGTCTTTCGAAACCTGTATGACTTTCTTCTCTGAAACACAAAAGGAGTAATTTTACAGAATGTACTTTTCTGAATGCATTTAAAGTAGACCCCTATTCCATATTAGGCCTACTTAATCTTCTGTTGTCATATGGTATCTTTGTGTCAAGAATAGACCAAAATTCACATTCATGAGAAAACAATGTCCGATTCGTTAATGAATCATTCTTTTGAATCAGATATTTTAAATCAATTGGTTGATCCGGTTCACAATGCGTGCATCTGAAATAGCATACAGAGAATGATTCGCTAGTGAAACCGTTTTTTTGGTTCTCGAGTTCAGCTTAATGAACCTTCCTCTGGAGGGGGAGATCTTCAATTAACAACTTAATTTTTGATCTGTTCCTCACAAAAATCTATTGTACGACTTAACACTAAAGTTTTATGGATGTACAGTAGATGATAATTTTGTGTTCATTTTGAAGCTTGAAAACTCGGGTACTTACAGTACTGTATAAAAACGAGTACATAGAGAAACACAGTAGTTACAGTACACAGTGCTTTTGCACTCATCTTGACCAAATGCTTTGTAGGCACACATCAAAAGTGACTTCTCCTCAAGTGCTCTCAAGGGTGTCCTTGACCTAGGTGGACCAAAACATGGCAGCAAATGAAGAGACATGAAATTTCAGTTCAGAAAAAGTAATCTATCTCTCTCCAGCTTAAGGATGGGGTCAGCTTTGTGAGCTAAGGAGGTATTTATTCATGGAATAAAGTGCTGGCCTGATATAATTTCTGTAACAAATTTTTCTCTGTATGCTCTTACGTACAAATGGATGATGACACATGGTCAGTGTTTTGCCCTTGAGTTATGTGATTCATAATGCCTCTAACACAAATATCTGAGGGTTTCAGTGGACTAAAACACCTCTGACTAATGCCACACAAGGTTACCGCTGACCTACTTTTGGGACGTTCCAGTTTGACGTTCTTGGTTCCATTTGAGAAGTCCACATTCTCAAATCTCCTTTTATATGTTATTGTTAGTCATTTTTTTCTCTTAAAGTATCCAAACAGAAAAATCAAATGGATTCATCTTTCTTTTACCAGACCACTGTATTCAAATGATATTGAAGATGAATATTATTTGTTTAGGATGACCCTGATATCATTACTCTTTTGATTTATAACACAGGTCAGCCGCATGCAGCGCCTGAGGACGATAGCCTGTCAGTGTTCCCATAGATCAACTCATTCAGCTCTTTGTGACCGTCTATAAAGGGCTCAGATCATGCGGTGACCCAGAGGCTTGCCAGCACCACTCAGTGACTACTGGACTGAATCCACTGACACCACCTATATGTGTCATTCCACCACAAAAATCAAATACAACCTGGAAATACAAGGAAAGGTGCAAAGGTGATTTCTAGGACTGGTAATGTCATAGAAATTAATGACAAATCTTAAAAGGTACTCTTAAGTTCCCAAAAGTATGTTTTTGGTACAAGAACCTTCAACTGAACAATCTAAAGAACCATTTTCCACTATAAAAGCACCTTTTTAATAGAATGGAAAGGTTCCATGGATATTGACGGTTCTTCATTGATGCCAAAAAAAAGAACCTTCATTTTTCAGAGTGCGTCAGGCAGTCTAGCTTTGTAAATTATGCATGAAATGAATACGCATGACATTTTCCCCTCCAAAATTTTCATGGAGGAAATTTGGCATGATGGCATGAACGGTGTGAGTGAATGAGAAGTTCATTTAGACATGGTCCTCGTAAACATCTTGCTCATCTCTGTACTCACCCGTAATTAAACTCCATCATGCATGAGGAGAGACTGGCTCGGGGCTCAGGAATGAAATCTCATTAGCACAAGCCTGCCACGATTGGCAATTACTCAATTCACTTGTCAGCTACGGCCCAGAAGTAATGCCTTGTCGTTCCTGTGCACAGATGGGCGATATCCAGCATCATCCCCTCTCCACCTTCTTCACTCCTTTCCCTTTCTTCTTCAGCTTAATGTGACTTTTTGTCGTCAGAGTAATAAGCAGCTGTCCTCCTTTTACAACACCTATTTAGTAAATATATGATTTTGATAACATTTATTGTTAATAATAAATGAAAAAAATGAATATAATCAATTCAAAAAGTCTAAAGTAGGCCTATAATTGTGTTACATTTTTAAAATGGTATTCATTCGTTTTGTTTAAATGTCATTTATTTGATTAAATTGAACAATAAATGTCAATAAATATAGTTAAATTTAATAAAATAAATGACAGTACATTTAAATAAAACAAAAATATATAATTTATTAAAATAAAAAACAAATCAGTTTTTTCTTTACATCATACAAAAGGTGTCTGAATTGCTTTATTTCTGTAGGCCTATAATTTTAAGTAACATAAAATAGTCAAGGGAAATAATACATTTTATGGCAACCTTTCCAACCTTGCATTTTAGGAAAGAAGTGCTTTATCTCAGGTCTCCTGAACCCATCAAAGTGACAAGGCCATTATTATTATATGCAATATCGCCTTTGATGTCTTTCCAGAACAGTTCTCTCTGGAAACCCCTCAACGCAAACTGCCCTGTCTATCATGCAACCGGCAATACATGTGAAAGCATGTGGGATCTGCTATGGAAAAAAATGACCTTTGCAACGTGTGTGGCATTCGGAAGCTTTTCACCCCGTGAACTGAGCAGAGACACTTTCTGATTGTATCACTTTGATGGATTTTGACGACAAAATAGCTGACGTTTTTAAAGAGAGGTTTGCATTATAAAAGTTGAAAAGGACCAATAAAGAAAAGCAAAATCTAGGATATTGGCAACTTTTAAATGGATTCACCTCGCATTGATTTTGGATGTCAATGCGTGTCGAAGCAAACATATTTCACATGTGGTTTATTGGACTCATGGCCCCTTGAATGCTTAAAATGAATTATAACACCTCAGTGTCTCTTGCGGTCCTTTTGTTTGTGACCACTGAGTCGCAGGCCAGTAATGCTCATTTGGCTTTCTCCCACATGCCATAAAAAGTCCACACAGGGCAGTGATTGTTTCCTTTCGGCCCGAATGCCACAGTGACGCAAACGGTTTCCTTTGTCCAAATGAAAACTCTGCAAATTTCATTCTTTTTTTTTTTTGTTGCTAAAAAGTCCATGTTAGTATGTGTTTTGATACGCTGACACAAAGCTCCTTGAGAAGCTCACAGAGACGCACAAACTGTATGGGAAAGGAAAGAGGAAATGGAAAGTGATTCAAAACGAAAAACGAACCATCAAAATGACAAATGTAAAAGAAAACAGAGCTGATAAGTCACAACTCACTTTACATGCGAGTGCTAAAGAACAGAGATGGCTGAAAAAGGATGTTTTCTCTATTTCAGAGAGAGAACGAGGGAGGGAAACAATGCTGAGATTGTTCATATACACCCAGTTAAGCATTATTATGCCAGTGGATGATGCTGCACATTTAACCCTCCTCCACTCTCAGGTTCTGTTACAAATATCGGTCTAACTATCTGAGACTAGTATAAAACATCGGGTTTTTCCAGTTTTAAACTGTACATTTACATTCCCTTTGGGAGCACTGACAGTATTTTTTTCTGGTTCATTAAATGCTTGTTTATGCACATGTACAGCATTAGCAGTCGGGCTACATGGGTAAACGCCCAAAACGCCTTGTCTGGCGGTTGTTTTTAACTGTGGTGACTCAGAATACTGATTAACATTTACTCAGGGTGAATATTCAGTCCTGTGGGCCAATACGCTTCGGGTAGTACATTTTATTATTATTCTTTTTTTATTATTTAATCTGACATTTAAAGTGAGTTCTGGATTTTTTTAGATAAGACTATAGTATGTTTTCCTAAAGTCTGTGGACCTGAGGCTGAACTGTAAGTCTGAAGAGGATAAATCTTTAATTTTAAGCATTGAGGTGAAGATGAAAAGATTAAACATGAGTTAATTTGGATACTTTCCAAATGTTGAAAATCAAGACTTAAGGACCATTCACACCAAGGTTGATAACTTGGCCTATAAAGTCTTAATAATCGTTCTAATTCCATGCGAATAGTGAAGTCCACATCACAGCTACAATGATAACAGTACTGAGGAACGATATCATTGAAATCACTTTCAGGATGAACAATAAGTGGAGGAACAATAAAAACATTGACAACCAATTAGAAACCATCCTGCATTAAAGCACCCAATCATTTTAAAGTGACAGACAAAACGTGTGTACTTATAATAAACAGAAGGTTATTGTGCGTTTGTGTGGGTGCTAATATGCTTATCATTAGAGTTATCGTTCTTCATTATTCTTAGTTCTATCATTGTAATCGGGCCTTTAGACTCACTTGGAATTAGTTTCACTTTATTTGCACCTGTTTTTGCTAATAATATATTGGTTTTCTTTAAAATTCAATTAAAAATAAAGCAAAACACAAGTTTTTGCTTCATTTCCACAAGTGATCTCAGACTTGTGGTACCACTCTATATATTTGTAATTCTATATGCAAATAGCAATTATAAAATAATAGGCCATGAATCCTTATAAATATTAATAGTACTTTAATTAAAGCATTTGTTACCGGGTAAATTACTTTGCCAAGTTGAGATAAAAAGAGTTTAATAATTAAAGAGACACTCATTCTTATGTAATGAGCAAAGGTAATTTCCCATCTGTTGTCATGTGGTGCACAATTTCACCATCCCACAGGTTTGGGGATTCATCCAATTTTTGCCCATTCTCAAAAATCATATTTATTTTATTTTAAAGGAATAGTTCACCCCAAAATTAAAATTACCCCATGATTTACTCACCCTCAAGCCATCCTAGGTGTTTATGACTTTCTTCTTTCAGATGAATACAGTCGGGAGTTATATTAAAAATGTCTTGGCTCTTCCAAGCTTCCAAGACATTGAAGCCCAAAAAACTGCATCCATCCATCATAAAAAGTGCTCCACACAGCTCCAGGGGGTTTATAAAGGCCTTCTGAAGCAAATCGATGTGTTTGTGTAAGAAAAATTTCCATATTTAAAACTTTTAATCTCTAGCTTGTGCTAACTATCGTAGGTGCGTTCCAGCGGATGACGTAGGATGTAGGCATAGCATAAGCTCAGGTGAGAAGAGTCGAATGGGGAAGCGCAAAGGAGAGAGCAAAACAAAACACCGGTCACGAATTAGAAGTACAAAACAAGGATTTGTAAAGAAAAATGTCAGAGGATTTCGATATAAGCCAAGAAGAGACTGGTTTTCCTTTGCTGTAAACAAAAAGTTGGTTCTCGTGAGACTAGCATATTCTCACCAGAGCTTACGCATACGTCCTACGTCATCCGCTGGAACGCCACTCTCTCGTGAACGTGTACGACAGTTAGCGGAAACTAGAGATTACGGTTTATAAAGTTTTAAATATAGATATTTTAAATATGGATATTTTTCTTACATAAACACATCAATTCGCTTCAGGAGACCTTTATTAACCCCCAAAATCTCGACCACAATTCACTGCCATTATAAAGCTTGGAAGAGCCAGGACATTTTTTAATAGAACTCCGATTGGATTCGTCTGAAAGAAGAAAGTCATAAACACCTAGGATGGCTTGAGGGTGAGTAAATCACGGGGTAAGTTTAATTTTTAGGTGAAGTATCCCTATAAAAAGGCTGGGTCTATTAATGTAATGGCTACAATAGAGTTGTCAAGTTGGCACAAATTACTGAGATTTCCCTTAGGATGAAATCAAAGGTTGAGGATAATGCTGATGACGGGGCAACAGGAGGGGATGTGGGCTGTTCCGTTGTGTGAACATCAGAACAGCTCAATTAGGCTTTTCAAAAGCAACCTTTAAACAAACTCAAAGGTTTTTCACAATCTCCTTCAACAAACAGTAATTTGGCAGTGCCAACAATCCCATAATTCCCCTTCATAGGGCAGCTGAGGAGGGGCACTGCAAATAGTACATACAGTGTGTGTGTGACAAAGACGAGAGCCGCTCACACACAGGGAAGACTTCACAGGGGAACTCATTAACGCATTCAAGCATCCATCACAGGCGGTGACCTAGAAATGAGGGACAATTCCACAAAAGGAATAACAAGACAATAAAGCCCTTCATTTCCATGGATGGCATCCTCTCAATCAGATAGATCCAATTAGAAGAGACGCTAAAAAGCGATTATAAGTATGGGTACCATCCTGGCCCAAGCACCTAAAACTGTTCCCATCAGTGTAAACATTGTCTGGGAAGATATTGTGCATAACTTGCAAAATTAAGAAATGCCATAGTAAATCTGGCATAAGAAATTAATAAATTGCCCTAATAAAAAGCAATGAGTTAGAAAAAAACAAACAAAAATGAGACCAACAATGAATTTAGTCCTTTCAGGACCAAACAACATCTTAAGTATGCATTGTAGAGGCACAAAGTGCTCATCATTCATTAAATATTAATATGACACGTGCCGTTCAAAAGAATGACTGTTTGTTGGTGCTTATGAATCATTTATTAGGCCGAAGTGTGGGTTTGAATGATGCAATCTACTTAAATATGCATGAGAATGTCATCAGCGAACACTCAAGAGTGCCTTAAAATAAAATACAAGCTAATCATGATAGGAACTTATTTTGAAAGTCATGCTAGAAAAAAGTTGACTATACAAAGATGGAAACAATGCTGTAAATTATGATTATGTCACTTTTGCATTGTTCCAAATTTGTATGACGCTCTTCCATGCAACAGTCAATGGGGTCCAAATCATTGGACATTTTTCAGAATATCTTTTGTGTTCCACAGAAGAAAGTTTCTCCAGTCTTCAGTGTCACATTATCCACCAGAAAGCATTCTTACCAAAATCAGTCGTTGGGATTTCTATTTCTGTTATGATGCTGCCTTGGAAGGAAGCTGTCTGTGTAGGAAACAGACAGCAAGGTGACTCACTAGGTCTTGCAACTGAGCTTAAATGTATAGTAAAAGAGATGAAATTGTTCCTCAAGCAGCGCAAAAGTACAACTTTCCTTTGACACTAAACGGCCAATAAACAACCAGACCACAATAACGAAACTGGTCCTGTTAAGCCAAACAGGCTTCCTACATCTTTCCCCACACTCCCAATCCAGTCCGCACTTCTGTCCGTGAGGTCATGGAATCCGCTGCAGTATGAATGCCTAATGTTGAACTGGCCACAGCATTAAACAATAGCCTCTGTGTGCTAGGAAAGTACTGTAATGACCCAAAGGCCTGTGAACTTGCCACTGGAGAAAAACTGATTTGTTAGGATCTCAAGGTCTTCAATTTACCATAAACTGAATAAAAAGAAAAAATTCTCAAAATGATAAACACTATCTCCAGTTTTACTTCATAAAAGTTCTATCATGAAAACTTTTATGGATGATTTTAGCATGGTTATTTATAAGACAATGTTAATGTATTTGGTCTTGGCAGAATAGATGTGCTACGCTGCTGCTGGTTTATTGCTGCTGCTGTTGGTTATTGTTGTACATTTTGCTGCTGCGGCAAAGCAAGTACAGGAATTTGCTACTGCCAATTCATACGCCAGTATGGTGCTGTGAGTATTTAAGACATACTGCTGCTGCGCAAATAGCATATATAATAACCCACAGTAGATCTATAAAGGTGGAGCTGGGAAGGTGAAGAGTTTCAGAGGAACTTGGCATTTGTATCTCAAACATTTGTAAGAAAATCCTAAGATCTTGTAATTTGTTGTTGTTTTTTATTAAAGTGACATGTCTTGACTAAACAGGTTCTTCAGTGCTTTCCAGTGGCTGAAGAGCATCACAACTTCTTCTGCTAGCAAATACAGAGTGAATTTAATACTTACATAGCAAGGGAGCTAGGCTTAACATTTAACCGATTCACAAGAATCGCCAGTTTCCACAACACCAAAACATACTACGAACAGCCATTTTCTAATACCTTCCATAAGCTTCAGAGACACTTTGAAAAAAGAAAAAAAAAACAAGCACAAATACACCAAATTAAATTGGAAAAAAAAAAGATACAGGGGTAAGAAAACTGTGCAAATATAACAAATGCCTGTGAGTTAGTTCATAATCCTTCTAGACTTTCTACAAACTTCCAAGAAACTACACAAGGTACTCAAGTCTTCTTTTGTAAACATCAATAGGCAGTTGCATCTCTAAGACCATCTGGCCTGGGATAAATGTGGCTTGTTGTCCCTATTTTCACGAAGTAAAATATCCAGTTTGTGGGCATCTCTCCCAAAACAAAGTCGAGTATAAACAGAAACTGCACAAAATTGCACAGCCTGTGAAAATAACACCTCTTAACTGGTTTATTTTGTAAATCTAAGCCCTTGGTATTGTTTAGCCCTTAGGTAAGGTACAACCTTAGCAGTGCGTTCCCGCTATTGGGAAGGTAGATGGATCCCTGCGGACTACAGTGCTGTAGGGTGAAAGCTCCAGCTCGGTGGTGCCGTCCTGATCGTTGTCATCACTGTTGGGCTCGGAGGACTTTGGTGGGCTGCACTCCTCAAAACAGCAGCAGCAGCAGTCCAGGAAGGCTTTGCTGAAGGGCCGACAGAGCACCAGAAGCAGGATGGGCGTAACCGCGGACTTGCAGAACAGCATCATCTGACTCACCAGATGCAGGATATCCAGTGTACGACGTGGCACACCTGAAGCCATGTACACTGATACGATGTTGCTGATGTTCTCCGGAATGACGCAAAAGCCGTACAGGATAGCCAAAGCAACCACAATGCAGTTCATTTGGCTTTCCAGTTGGATCTGCTTGCGGTTGCCTCGGACGCTGGTGCGCTCGGCTTTGCGGATTTTGCGTGCGGTCACCACCGAGCTGATGATCGTGAAGAGGGTGGGCAGGCAGAAGTAGCAGCCGAAGTACCACCACAGGCGAGCGCTGTTGTAGGTGAGTCCGAGCACGTAAAGTGTGTCTGGGAGAGCCGTGGAGATTCGGACTACGCAATGTTCGCAAGGTATCACCTCCGGAGGCTCACGCTCCTCTTTCACCAGCTGCCGGATGAGGAGCTCAGGCAGGGCGAGGAGCAGTGCACCCAGCCAGATCACGGTTAGCTTGGCTGTAGTGGAGGTGCAGTTCTCGATCATCTCGTAGTACATCTGGACATTGCTTGCGGCACGGAAACGGTCAATGCACAAAGCACAAAGAGTGAAGGTAGTTACTCCTAAAGACGCCACCTGCAAGGTAAAAGGGATGTGTGGTCATTATAAATAAACTTTTAGAAAATCCTTCCACTGAAAAACCTCGACATAAAGTAGATCAAGGAACATTCCAGGCTCTATTAACATTCATTCCAGGTTCTATTGGACAGTTCACCCAAAAAATGAAAGTTCTGTCATCATTCTCTCACCCTCAAGTTGTTCCAAACCTGTATGAGTTTCTTTCTTCTGTTGAGCACAAAATAATGTTTTGAAGAATGGTGGTAACCAAACAATTGACGGTAAGCATTGACTTCCATTGGAAAAAAAATTATGCCTACTATGGAAATCAATGGCTACCACTTGGTAACCGACATTCTTACTCATACAGGTTTGGAACAACTTGAGCCATGACAAAATTTTCAATTTTTGAGTGAACTACCCTATCCCTTTAAGCTTGATTGACAACACTTGTGGCATAAAAAAGCAAAAATCTGGGTTAAGCCAAAAGTATACTTCGTTTGTGTATGTATATGCTAGCATATGCGTACATCTGAATGCCCAGCCTTTCAAAGGTGTATGCGAACACAGGTGGTCGACACATGCACTCTAGAGAGCTTCATCTTTGTCTAGCGTCTGCTCTATTTTCTCCATAAGTTATGACCTATAAAAATGTTTTTTTACTCTTTTAAAACAAAGTTGCTTCTATCTCATAACCCCCTTACACAAACGATGCCAATGCAGGCATCTGTTGTAGTTGCAGTCTCTGCTATGTTGTTGTTATTTCATCTCTTTAGTTTCGATTTCTATTGTGAAACAGCGGCCTGGGCCAGTGTTGCCACTTTTGGAACAACTGATTAGTGCAAAACCAATTCAATACGCATATGTGACCAATATCACTGTAATCGGCTTCAAAAATCGGACAGTGCGAATACAGTATGTGCATTCTATTCTGGTGACAAAATTTGTGTCATGCATATGTGTAAAAACTAAAGCACACTTTGGGCTTTACAGTGAAGCACTTACAACTGGAGTGAACCGGGCAAATTCGTAAACTTTTAAATACTAAATAGTATAGTCACAAGACATAAACAATATGTGCCTTAACATGATTTTAATGTGAAAAAATGGTTTACTAGAGCATGGCACTAGCAACACCAAAGTCGTGGGTTCGATTCCCAGGGAAAGCAAGAACTCATAAAATGTGTACTTGAATGCAACGTAAGCGGTGTCTGCCAAATGCATAAATGTAACTGACAACTTAACACCTAAAATGTCAAGAACAAACATAAAGCTCAAATAATCCATGCAAGTTTTAAATAAAGGTTTTACCGGAAGAATTAATGTAAGTGCTTTTATAAAATTATTAACATTTCTGCATTTGAATCCTCTAAAAAACATTCAAGAATGAGGAACAAGTCCGAATTAATTAGTAATCAACATTAAGCCAAGGGCTGTCGATTGAGCATAACTTGTATTGAACTCCTAAACCTGTGGAACGACAAAGAAATTTAATCCCACTAGATTGTGCATAAAAACCACAGCCTTTCCATTTAAGGCCATCGACTTCATTATTAGGTTGAAACATAGTGATCAAGTTAGAGGGCTGATCTGAATCTAGGGTGTAGGCGCTGGCGCTCTGTAGTGTATCAGGAGATTAAAGCCACAACTATGGCACCAATCAGGTCAATTCCTCAGAAACACATGATACAATCTGAAAGCTGCCCCAGGGCAATACCACTATCTCTTTGTGTCTGCAGAGACACTCCCCCTTACTGAGGAAGACAAAACACAGCCAAGATGTCTGTCCTGACCTACACGTATACATTTGCACTGAATTCCTGTTGTCTACACACACTTTCACACATACAGTCTTTTTGTTAATTTAACAGCATTTTTCATTTTAAAATGTGTGAACAGCTCCCATTGTTAAAATGCCAACAAATCAGCTCTGGAATTTTGATGGCTTATAAGCGTTGAAAAAAAACTTCAAGCTATATGTTTAATTAGTGGTTTGAAATTGTACAATACATAGGGTGCTGTGACATAAGTCTGTCAAGAGGCCGAATCACGAAGTAAAGTAGTTGATGCAAAAAAAAAAAAGAAATTGCAAGTCAAAAAAATTTTGGACAGACACTGAATGGTGCAGCTGTTTACGCCAGTACGTGAACCCAGAAGGTTGATTGAAATAAAACAATGCAAAATATTCTGCAATCTCAATGTTGCCACAAAAGGTGCTATAGGTGTATTGGTGTAAATATCGTCTTTTACAGTCAGATCCTCTTTTGGGTCAACAACTGTCTTGAAGGACAAACAGTTTGACAAAAATCTTACTGAGAAAGTTTGTTTAAGTCAATAGGTATATAGTAACTTACTTGACTAATAACACTTACGGTTTAGTAGAACTGACATTTGAAGGAAAATTTAACACTTCCCTTGAGTACTCAGCTTTGTTACCAACAGACAAATACAAAGTGTTTCTGGCATAAAGAAACACTTTTAGTGGCATTTCAGATTCAAACGACATCAAGTTGTATCATTTTTCATGCTGATACGGAATAAATGCCGACACAGATAAAATGACGAATGACGTGTGAATATCAGATGTGCTGCATTCACCTGAAATGGGAAACCAGCAACTTTACTACAGTTTAACCAGCTTCATGTGTGAAAGTGTGATTATCTTTGAGAACCTGCTAGAATAAAAGTCAAGCTCAATCCTGAAACCAGGCCCGGCCCACTCAATCATCAGTCTGACCCAAGAAAGTCCCAAGGTTCACCTTACACCATACAGCTGGACCTACTTAGGCTGCATTAAAGCATAAGAGATGGAATGGCATGAAAACATTCTAGTATGTGATGTACAGTATGTGATCAAGCATGGTTCCATATTAACTTTTTTTATCCAAACTGATATCCTATATTACTAATACAGTATATAGTTTTAGTATCAATACATCTTACCATTAACATACTCATTTTGAAATAGTAGGCATAATACCAAGAATATCACGCATCAGAAACACAAACTGCATTTCAATCATCCATTAAAAGCGACCAACCGCAGGTTTTACCTCAATGTATGGAATGATTTTACAGGAGAATTCCCCAAGGAGCCAATCCTTAGTGAGTTCATGGAATATAACAAGTGGCAAGCAGAAAAACAGGATGACAAAATCCCACAGGGCGAGGTTGGCCAGCAAGGAGTTTGAAATGCTTCTCATGTAGTAATTGTGGCACACTATGCACATGATTGCAACATTCCCAACAATTCCCACAGTGAAAATGAGGATGGAGATGCACATGACAGCATATGCACCGTACGATTCACCTGTCACGGGGTAAAACGGGTTCTTCACCCCTGGAGTTTTTGATCGTGTATTAAAGGGAATGAACGGGGTGAAGACTTCCTCAAAGTCCTCCACAGGTGAGGTGCCCCATTCAGGGATAGACGTGAACTCAGTGGGAAAGTCAGTAGGCTGGATCTGCGCTACAGGTTTAGGCAATGACTCCACGCGTTCTTTGATGGTTTGATTCCTGTCAGGCTCAGTAACGACCGTTACTCTATCCTGTCGACGAAAACGCCTGTTAACGCGAATTTCGCCGTGTGTTTCCTTCAGAAATGACTTTGTTTTGTTATATTTGTCCA
Organism: Sinocyclocheilus rhinocerous; assembly: GCF_001515625.1. Lineage (NCBI taxonomy): Eukaryota > Metazoa > Chordata > Actinopteri > Cypriniformes > Cyprinidae > Sinocyclocheilus > Sinocyclocheilus rhinocerous. The sequence continues at coordinate 3,072,842 of NW_015641014.1, forward strand.
TTTGATCATTTTTTTCGTACTTTTGCCTGGAAGATGCTCTCACCGTTGTGTTATCGCTCCCATTCACCGGCATTAAGTTTATAGTAGTCCTGCTCGATGAAAGCACATCTTTAGGCTCCTTACCCGTTTCATAACTGATCTTATTTAAAGTTACACATCGTTCACGGCTGTCTGTATTGATTTCACGCACTTTATAGGATGAAACGATTTTTGTCGTTAAACCTGCCGTGTTATTGCTACGAGCGAGAACTACTGAGAGTTCACAACCAATGAGCAAACAAAATACAGTTAAAAATTGCATTTCCATTGCGTATATCCCTCAAAAATATCCAAATCTGATAATTCCAGTATTTTTAAGGCAAAGTTGTAGGGCAAACATCAAGCTTCGTTCCGTTCGCTGGTCTCTCGTTTAGATAAGCATCTCCAGTTTCCATTTTTAAATCCCCGGAGTAATATTATAACAGTAGAACTGTGAGGAAAAAAAAAGAAGGAAATACTTGGTCAAACAGGTGATTAACCAAACAATTAAAAAATAATTGAAGCCCTGGAACCTCTGAAATATTTTCTAGCGATTCGTATGAGGAACAATATACACGCCAAGGCCAAGAGCATCCAGCATCTTGATAAAGTGAAAGTCCTTGAGTGCCGTTCATGGGCTCCTAATGCAGCTCTGCGATATGAAGCTCCGTCAGGGAGGCGCCGCTTTCACAGATGCAATACAGTGAACGCGCCACCTAGCGGACTGAAACAGAACTGCAATGTGTTTCCAGCAACAACCCCCTGCTGTCGATGCTCAGTTATCTTCACTTGGCTTGTTAAATAATGACACATACAGGTCTAAGCAAAACAAGCGGAAAACAGTTTTTCTATATACTCTATACAGAACTAGCCCATTACTTTTCAAGTTTCTAACTGGGAATTCTGCAGAAAAGACTGAGCAGATGCATTAAAGATGTTTTATTGTTTTATTTTACAATATGAATTTATGGATTGCATTTGATCATAATGTATTTACATTTCTTAACACAAAATATTCCTGACAAACCCTTTTTTCTTGTTCATCACAGGTGGTCATGTATGATTTCTTTACTTTTAATCAAAATGTCCATAACTTCTCTATTCTTCTTTAATTTCGGTGTTCGTGATCTGATAGCAAACTTTATTTCTGTCATTGTCCTTTACAGTGTAGACAGAGACACAAAGATCCAGCCATGGACGCTCCTCTACAAAGACAGTACAGAGAAAAAAACAACAACATTATCGTACGCTACATAATGTAGGAATTTAGAGAAAATATTCATAGGAAATGAAATCTTTACCCAAACTGCTGTCTGGTGGTTGAATTGTGTCCATGATGGTCTGAATCTTGTCCTGCAAATCCTGACTGCCTGAAGCATCTACAGCAGAAACATGGAAGAACCTCTCCTGTAAAGAATGAGACAATCACTCAAACCTATTTCTGAATAAAAAAACAGTGCCCTCTGCTGATGAACGCATGCAGCATTTCTACTCTTTTGAGAGACTACTTTGCAAGATTTTAACTTATAATAATAGAAATAATAATAATTGCAGTTCTTTAATCAAATGCTGAAAACGCATCCTGTTTTGCACTACAACAAAAAATCTATATACACAAAGTTTACACACAACATAAATATCTGTAATTAACTTAGAAATGTAATCAAATGGCATTGCTATATGTACACTCACAGCGTTTTCCCACAGCAGAGCCTCTAATGTGTCGGTCTGGTCCTCCAGTTCAAACTGCATTAACAATCTGTACTGCATTAGCCGAACTCCCAGAGCTGTGTGACAGAGACACGGATGAACTGTCTAAATATACAGTCGTACATTTTTAAGAGTGGCTGAAGTGTCCAAATTTTTTTTTAGGCCAACTGGGACATCACATGAGATAAAAAAGAAAACAAACAAAAAAAAGAGTTAAAATTGCAGTTATGCCTGGGTCAGCTTTTTTGAAAATACACCTGGAAAAAAATGCAGAGTGTCTATTTACACCAAGTGCCTTGTTGGCAGAGGCTATTACACTAACTCCGCCCACCAACGTCTGATTGGACTAGTCAACACTACAAAAGACGGCTATCAAACGTCAGCTCCAGTGGCATCGATGGTAAAGTGCGTACCGTAGTGTTTTTGACACGATCGCCCCAGGTTCGAACCCGCCTTTTGCCAAACTTTTTTTCCTCCCTTTTCAAACCTCATATCACATCGGAAAGGCATTTATTTTCAATAAAAATAAAGGAAATAATCAAAAAGTTGAAAATGAAGTATCGGGTAGGTGTAGGGACGGCTTTATTGTCCCAATAAGGTGGCATTCATTTAATAATATGAATTAAAATTATAATTTACACTCAATATGTTATTATTGCATACTGTTTTATAATGTACTACAATACTGAGGTGCAGATAATTGCCACTATTTGCATTAAGTAGTATAAATAGCAGAAAATCCTGCTATTTTAACATGGTGTAAATAGAATCTATAGCTATTTGCACTGTGTAAATAGCATATCGCTAAAAAACACAGCTATTTTCACTTAGTGTAAATAGCATCCATCGCTAAGAAAATATGCTATTTTCACTTAGTGTAAATAGCATCTAATTGCTATTATTTACTCTTAGTGTAAATAGCATCTATTGCCAAAAAAGTCTGACCAGAACTAGGCTCATTAAAATCAACAAAACAAACAAATAATAAATAATAACATACAACAACAACGACGACAAAATACCTCAATTTAATTACTGATAATTTAAAACTGACATGACATGTTATTTTGGCCTTAGCCAAGTCCTTGTTCTAAAATTTCAACTGAGGTAGCAATAGCAAACATGATGCAAAAATAAAATTTTAACATAAGTAGAATAACAAGGAAAATATTTAAATAAATGAATGTAATATTTTTTAGTAATTCATGTAATTTTTCTGTATAAATAAATGATTAAGAATGTCAGCATTCAGAAACATTAGATATTAATATCTGAAGTGGCACATAAAATTCTTCTTAGTCTATATGCATTTCATTACAATAAAATATATATTCACTCAGTGCAGGGTTGTTATAGTTAACTATAACTAAAGTTAAAATTAAAACCATTAAAAATATTTCTGTTACTTGAAATAAAATAAGCGTCAACTCTAATTAAATATAAAAAAAAACTTTTTATTTCAGCAAGTGGCTAAAGCAACATTTTTCATTTTAGTTTAGTTTAACTTGATGTGCAAAAATAACTAAAACAAAAACTGAAGGAAAAAAAAACCCTATATGGACCTATATTTTAATTGAAAACAGAATGAAAATAGAAGATCTAAAAATAAAAACCTCATTCAAAATATAAAAACTATAACAGTATATTAATAATACTGTTATAGCTAACACTTTGTGGTGCTGTATGCCAAAATAAAATCATTTTGATTACCGTTTTACTTGCTTTATCATAAAAAAGAATTCTACATATGAGGTAAAAATAGGCATAAATGGTAAAAATGAATGATGCAATTGTTTATTTTTATTTTTTTTTAAAGTACCTTCAGCGACTGCCTGTTCATCCCACGTCTCCACTCCAGCAAACACAGGGTTTTGAAATGTGTTCAGAGAGCACTGCTTACACCTGAGACACACAAATATGTTTAACTACATATAGATATGATCGTATCCTTCCCTGGGGATTGTCATAAACTGTTTTCATGATAATAGACGTACACGCTGAACACCAGGGGAGTTTACAATGAAGCAGGTAAGCTTGTCGTCTTACCCGTAATATCTTTTGTCTCCAGAGAACAGGAATGGAGCTGTGAGATCCATCAGAGTCATCCTGCCGTTCACTGATCTCACGGGAACCAGGTTTTTGTAATCCCGTGATAACACACAAATCTCATCCAGCGTCGTTCCTGTACATACAAAGCTTTTTTGTAAATGGATATTCAAATATACATATAAAAATACTTCTCTTCATAGTCAGAGATACCTTCGACGAATATCAGCTGCATGTGAGTGCTTTCCCCCACCATGTCTCTGGATATGTGCATTGAGATGGCTCTGCCAGGCTCTCTAGAACTTGCTGATGAAGTGGCGGCCCACTGCTCATCGCAAGGTTGGCTGTCTTTCGCTGACTCCCGAAAGACTTTAGCAACAGCACTGTCATCAGGAACATCTTCCCTGTCACATACAACAACAACAAAAAAGCTGACTATAATGTCAAATAATATGCCAATTTAAAGTAACTGTTTTCTATTTGAATATAAAATGTCATTTATTCCTGTGATGGCAAAGCTGAATTTATTTGATTAAAAATACAGTAAAAACGGTAATATTGTGAAATATTTATCTTTTGTCTCCAGAGAACAGGAATGGAGCTGTGAGATCCATCAGAGTCATCCTGCCGTTCACTGATCTCACGGGAACCAGGTTTTTGTAATCCCGTGATAACACACAAATCTCATCCAGCGTCGTTCCTGTACATACAAAGCTTTTTTGTAAATGGATATTCAAATATACATATAAAAATACTTCTCTTCATAGTCAGAGATACCTTCGACGAATATCAGCTGCATGTGAGTGCTTTCCCCCACCATGTCTCTGGATATGTGCATTGAGATGGCTCTGCCAGGCTCTCTAGAACTTGCTGATGAAGTGGCGGCCCACTGCTCATCGCAAGGTTGGCTGTCTTTCGCTGACTCCCGAAAGACTTTAGCAACAGCACTGTCATCAGGAACATCTTCCCTGTCACATACAACAACAACAAAAAAGCTGACTACTATTCAAAGGTTTGGGGTTGGTAAGATTTTTTATGTTTTCGAAAGAAGGTTTTTACTGTAATTACTCACACTGCCAGCCAAAAGATTGGAACAATAACTTATACTCACAAAGACGGCATTTATTTATTCAAAAACATGTAAGGACTATAATGTCAAATAATATGCCAATTTAAAGTAACTGTTTTCTATTTGAATATAAAATGTCATTTATTCCTGTGATGGCAAAGCTGAATTTATTTGATTAAAAATACAGTAAAAACAGTAATATTGTGAAATATTCTTACAATTTAAAATAAGTTTTCTATTTGAATACATTTTAAAACGTAATTTATTTCTGTGATGCAAAGCTGAATTTTCTCCAGTCTTCAGTGTCACATGATCCTTCAGAAATCATTCTAATATGCTGATCTGGTGCTCAAAAACATTTCTTATTATCAATGTTGAAAACAGTTGAGCTGCTTAATATTTTTGTGGAAATTTTTATCAGGATTATTTCATGAATATGACGTTTAAAAGAACAGAATTTATTTGAAATAGAAATCTTTTGTAACATTATAAATGTCCTTAATACATCATTGCTGAATAGATAAATAAATACTAAAAAACATAACATAAATAAATAGTTTAGTTTAGTTTATTTGTTTACAGGGGCAATGCACATTAATAAACATGGCTGTAAATGTGCCAGAATTAGCCAAATAGGCTATTTTTCATCTGTAGACCCTTGATAGAATGTTAAAAAAAGTCACCCTAAAAACAAAACAGAGCATCTTTGACACATATTACAACCAACAAAGAAGAAGAGATAACAAAAAAAATAGAATGCTAAAAAATACAAATACATAATTGCACATAAAAATCGAACTAAAACACAATAAGTTATCAAAACAAAATAAAATATAAGGAAAAAGAGAGAGAGAGGTAGCGACAGGAGAAAGCTAATAACCAAGAGCAATTAGTACAGAGAAGTCTAAAATTAAGAATAAAGTACTGAGATGTCAGCAACCATTTTTAAAGATGAAACTGAAAAGAACCATATGTATCCAGTCTTCTAATTATTGATGGAACTGAGTTCCAGTGCCTTGCAGCTTTGACTGAGAATACAGACTGACTACATTTACATTTTCTGAGTGAAATAATACAGTCCCCTTTACCTACCCCTTGTGGACTGATGAGCAGTTGTTCTAATATTCACAAACTGTTTTAAAGGTGAAGTACGGCTATGTATAGTCTTAAACATTAGACAAATATCTACATATTTGATCAGGTTATCCCAGCTTAGCAAATTACATTTTTTTAATATTGAGCAATGATGAAACTGAACTGATTTCTTATCAAGAGTTTTTAGTGATTGTTATACAAAGACTCCAGTGGTTTCCATTGAAAGTAGTTATACTAGCTTGTGACCAAGTTGTTAAACAATAAGTGATATGAGAAATAATCATAGAATGCACATACATCAAAGCGGCCTCTGATGACATATAATCACGAATAAATCTAAAGTTTGTTACAGACCTTTTTAACATGAGCCTTAAATGAAAGTCTGGAATCAATCACAACACAGAGGTACTTATATTCAAATACTACTTGTAGCCTTTCCCCTGATACAAAAACATCTGGCACTACACTTGAACTATTAGTTTTGGTAAAAAACATACACACTGTTTTAGAGATGTTTAACTGTAAACAGCATTGTTCTAGCCAAGTTGTGACATGAACCAAGGATTCTGTAAGTTCATCTGCAACTTGTGACACACTGCTTTTGTGTATATAAATAACCGTGTCGTCCGCATACATTTGGATGTTAGTGTTGGGACAGACGGATGGAAGATCATTGATATACAACGTGAAAAGCAATGGACCCAAAATAGATCCTTGGGGAACACCTGTGGATATACTTATGGGAGCTGACTTATAATTCTGTATTCTGACATACTGTGTGCGACCTGACAAATATGATTCAATCCATCTGGAAGTCTCTTGAGAAAAATTAAAACCTAATAATTTAGACATAAGAATTCTGTGGTTTACAGTGTCAAAAGCCTTCCTGAGGTCAAGAAACACCACTCCAACAACCCCTCCTTTCTCTAATAGAGACTTATTTTTTTCAGTGAAGTAACAGTTTGCCATCTCAGTTGAATAGTTTGCTCTGAAGCCAAACTGCATTGAATGTAAAGCAAATGAACCGGTATTTAAATAATAAGTAATTTGTGCAGCCATCAATTTCTCTGCAACCTTTGAGACAATAGGTAAAATACTAATAGGTCTGTAATTACTAGCAGAATGAACATCTCCACTTTTGAATATAGGCACAATAACAGATGACTTCCAAGCCAATGGGAACATCCCCTGAGAAACTGAAACTGACAATAAATAATAAAACCTTACTGATAACAAATTTTTGAATGCTAGTGTAAATGTAAAAAGGAAAAAGCTTATTTATTAGGATTGTGATATACAAAGTTAAAAAATTATTTTTTTGCAATTATATTGCACCAAACAACCACCAGGTGGCAAACAGAACATACAGCAAATCTAGAACAATAAATTTGAAGCTCAAGTCTGCTCCTCAAGAGTGAAACACCAAATATAATGCTATTCCAGGAACTTCTTTTCCAAGTTCAAAATGCCCATGAACCACTACATATCACCAAAAAAAAAAAAAAAAATTAACAAAATTTAAATTTAAATACAATTAAATGTATTTAAAAAAAAAAATTATTTTCTGAATTTTTTTACTTTATTAATATAGGACAGTGTAGAAGTGGCAGGAAGTGAAGTGGGGGAGAGAGAGCGAGGAAGGATCAGGAAAGGTCCCGAGCCGGGATTCAAACTCGGGACACCCATAGTGTAACGGCGCTACATGTCAGCGCACTGCCCGCAAGGCTATCGGCACCGACAGTGATTTATATCTTAAAATAATAAACGCAATGAGTATTAAATTACAATGGTACAATTACGTATTAAACAAGTATACAATAACCAATATTACAAAACTTCAAAATAAGACAAAATGAGAGCCAAGAGTGGGTTGTGTAAAGTGTCAGACTCACATTGTTTTACAGTTGGAGCAGAAGAGTTTCAGGCACTGGTATAACTGCTGAGGATTGTACTTCTTCACCCGGGCTTGGACGTGGCACAACAGCGGCGGTGTGGAGCGCTTCACCCGGGCGAGTGTGAGCCGTCGCATGTTGTGCTCACACGTCTGTACTGAACAATCATTATAGACATATCAGCATTTACATTAGAGTTTGTAAGAGCTGTGGCTTAGTGGTTTGCATGTGCACATTTCCAATGCCGTTTCTCCAAATATGAATCCAATATTGTGGATTTACTTTTCATTTTTACTGTAGAGTAAGACGTGACTGGTTTTTACCTGTATAAGAAGGTCCTGTATCTGCTTCTGCATCTGAAATGACAACAACAACATTATTTAATCATTCAAGCTTTTTACCTTTTTATTCATCCGTTTCAGAAAAGGCTTTGAGAAGATCTTAAACTTAGTAATATATATCTATACCTGTTTCATCATCATTTGGCAAGACTAGAAGGAAACATAAGCATATACAGATGAGGGCGAGCTGAGCATGACACAAAATTGGACAGAAATTGGAAACCAAAAGAGGCGCCACCAACCTACAGCCTCTGGCGGCGTGTACCAAATCTCCAGTAACGTGCCATCGTTCACTTCATCATACTCATCCAGGTCCACATGTTTCTCTAGCACACTGAATAAGGATCAGTACAGAGAGAGAGAGAATGAGAGCAAGCGAGAAACAAGATGTCAGGTAGACACCAATGTCAGGTAGACAGCTAAGGGGCCACAGAAGTAATTTTTTAATGGAAATGATTTTGACTTACAGGGTGTCTCAATTATATTGCCATCATAATGCTCATGACTTCAGCAAATTCCTATATGTGCCGACTGTATATATTATATTATATCACACACACACACACACAGCAAATTCCTATATGTGCCGACTGTATATATTATATTATATCAAGTCAAGTCAAGTCAAGTCACCTTTATTTATATATCACACACACACACACACACACACACACACACACTACTGCTCAAAAGTCTGTTATCAGTATGAAAATAAATGAATACCTTTATTCAGCAAGATGCATTCAATTAGTCAAAAGTGACAGTAAATACATTCATAATGTTAAAAAAGATTTATATTTCCAATAAATGCTGTTCTCTTGAACTTTCAATTAATCAAAGAACCCTGAAAAAAAAATTATCAAGGTTTCTACAAAAATATTAAGCAGCACAACTGTTTTCAACATAAATAATAATAAATGTTTTTGAGCAGCATATCAGCATATTAGACTGATTTCTGAAAGGTCATGTCACACAGAAGACTGGAATAATGATGCTGAAAATTCAGCTTTGATCACAGGAATAAATTACATTTTAAAATATATTCAAAATGAAAACAGTTATTTAATAATATTTCACAGTATTACTGTATTTTGCAACCAAATAAATGCCATCTTGGTGAGCATAAGAGGCTTCTTTTAAAACGAGAGAAAAAAAATCTTACCAAACCCAAACTTTTGAATGGTAGTGTTTGTGTGCGTGTTTGTGTGTATACATACACTCTACTGTTCAAAATTACAGTGAGATTTATACAGCAATATATACATGCTGAGTCCAAACGTCTGAGTTCACATTGGGGATTTAAAATCTAATTTAAATCGTGGAAAAAAAATTATTAAGATTAAAAAAAAATAAATTTAAACGAAGTAACATTAATGACATAACATTTTAAGATTCCGACAAAATATTTGGCAATGGAAAGAAAATGCAAAATAGAGACATTGTGGTCTCTAGTCTCACCTCTTGAGGGACTGTAGAGCAGGGCTCTCTGCAGGAAGGCTGCGTAAACCTCGTCCATATGACGTCCCCCCATGGAGGTGGAAACTGAGGTGTTCAAGCTGATCTGGCAGCTGGTCCGGGGCTCTCTGAAGGAGCGCGTGGAGATTGTAGAAACACAGGAACGTGCCTGGCTGAACGCAAACACAAACAGAAGGATGTTTTCATTACAACATTAGCTTTTTCAATTCTAAAAACTGATGAACCTAGAAATTGCAGTTCAAGTTGCCTTGCAGAACTGTTTTTAGTAGGTCTTCAAGTCCAAACTGCTCTTTTCACAACAGGATTTAAGGCAGGACTTTAACAATATAACTCCAAAACATTTTCCAAAAATGGTTCCTTCTTAGCCATTCAGACAGTAATGTATCCATGTTTTGGATTATTGTCTAGCATCAACCAATTACACTTAATCCCGAGTACAGATATTCAGACATTCTCCTTCAGAATAGTCTAAACTCATGCCTGTCAAGAACCTCAGAAATGGCTTTGCAACCCTCTCCAAATTGATATATCTCAACTTTCCCCTCAGCTGTTCTGGGAAATTCCTTTAATACAGCATTATGTACCTGTACCTTTAAAATGGCCATTTAACACAAAATATTAGGCCTGTCTGTGTTCAGTCTCCTAAAACTAATTACCAACTAAATGTAACCATTTTCTTTGTTTCAAGCCTAAGGGGGGCAATTACTTTCACATGGGTTTTTCCAATTACATAAATGAAATAATGTTTGACTATCAAAACTATACTTTTTTAGGCTGAAATGTCATTTGAAGATATGAAACCATTCAGACAGAAATATGCAATTAAAGAGGGAATCAGGACAGAGCAAATATATATTTTACAGTAATATATGAAATAATATAAAAATAAATGTAACTAAATATAAAAAATAAAACAAGATTAAAAAAAAAAAAATCACTACTCTAGAGTTATTCTATTGTCTTTTACATTAATAAAAATACACAAGCGTTCAATTATCAGTACAGTAGGGGGAGCTACGGCATCAGAGTTGAGCAACATTACAGTAAGATGGTAAGAAAATAAATGCTGGTCTCTCAAGATCACTAGAAGGAACATGAAGACAGCGAAATCACTTAATAAACTCTTGTGCAACAATAGATGCATGATTGTCTTCATATTATGGTCTTTAACGAGTCAAGAAGATGATATGATATCAAACCACCTCTAAACAGATTGGGTCAGATTTCTGTTCTGCATTTACAACCAGGTTCTGGGAGTCCTCCTATAGCTGTACGCTTCTGACGTCATCTTTGAGGTTTCGGGCAAAAGCTATGTCTTTGTTTACCTGAATTTACCACCCAGGCTCTGTTTGTTCAGAGATTTGAAGTAAGCCTAAGTGCTGGCATTCACAAGAACTAGTTGGATGCGACACAGCCACTAGACAGTGCTTCTATACAGCCTAAAATGGCATTGTGAAGGTGCAAACCAAATAATTTGAACAATCTGAATGTTGGCGTCAATTATTCAGCATCAATATTTGATTGAAACAGACTTATTTCATAAACAGAACAAGGTGGGTGAGCACATTTCAAGAAAACAGGATTGTTTTCCACGAGTGCAAATTTGATTCTGCTCATTACCATCTTGCTTGAAAATAAGCTGACAACCGAAAACCGGGGTGTGAGATTGGAGCTAAAAAGAGAACTTGGAGTGATAAAAATGGCCTTGAAGAAACATGGCTGGATCCAATGAGAGAACCAAATGTTTTCCATCATATCCAGCAGCAACAACAGGCCTGTGCTTTCTTTCTCTGGACAAACAATTGGACAAGACCTGAATATCACAACGTTAGTCTGTGCCACCATAAAACATCTACTTTAGTTTCAACACACAACCTTGAGATATGACTGACATAGAAGTCTGTTATCTGGTCAGGAATGGAAATAAATGGGAGTACAGTACCATTTTATTACAGACATCACTAACACTAATCTGAACTCAATATAAAGGAATAGTCCAAAAATGAAAATTCAGTCATTATTCACTCAGCCTCATGTCGATAAAATCAGTTATACCTAAAAATTAGACAGGAGTAGCAAAAAATATTAATATAAAATACAAATACAAAATACATAATACAACGTAAAATACATTATACAAAATAATTCATTTTGTATGCAACAATTGCTATGCATTTTATTATTAGTTTATTTTTTATTACTATTTATTTTACTATTATTTATAGTTTATGTTCTGTATTTTTATTTAATAATTACAAAACATTTTCATTATTTATAATTGTTAATTATTTTTTTTAGTAAAGTTCAGCACTATTGTACTTTTAAATTATTGAAAACTTCAATTTGACGTATTTAAAATTGTATTGAACATTTTCCCATCTCAGTTCAATCAAAATCCACTGTCAGTTGACCTCTTTACAAAAAAAAAAATGTTTAAAAATAAATAAATAAAAATGGCTACTTGCTACTTTTCTTAAAGGGGTCATCGGATGCAAAATTCACTTTTCAAGTTGTTTGAACATAAATGTATTAAGTCTCAGATTAAGCGACTGAGGTGCTTTATTGTTGGATGTAATAATGAATATAGGAATCGTCATTTACTCCCGACATCTGAGCTGCTGAAGACGCAGAGGGTTAACGTTACTTTCGCTTTGAAGTGAATGCGCCACTCCCGATCAGATGACCCCTTTAATATAATGAGAACAAAAGGACAAATAAAGCCATTTAAAATATCATTCTCTATATTACTAGAACTTTGAAGTCATTTGACTACAAACAGACCCAAAAAGTGAAGAGCTTGAAAAAAGTCTGCACACTCAAACATCAAAGTCACAAGCGAGATGAAAGCAATATGAGCAATTTACTGAATAAAAACAAGGCAAACGTTTCAGTCACATGTTGACCATTTTCAATGCCAAGCTAACAATGTTAGAACTAGGAGCCATCTTAATTTGAAGAATCACATGATGATTTAAGAGACCACATGATCAATCAGAACACACACTGATCAAACTACACTACACTACAAACAGACCAAATTTAAGTAGATACTCAATGAAAAAACAGTTTCATCACTGATGTCAATGGCGACTGATCAGCACATACAATAAGAACCAAATGGCGCTGATTTGTAGTCTATATGATTTGCGTAGTCCATTTCTCAGGCAAAGATATGGTACAAATTCAGAAGACTTGGAACAAGTCGCGCACAAGTTGCATGAACCAATTGTATACTTTTGTGGTATCATTTTGGTATTTGTAAGCCGCAGTCCCATTTCACTTTCACTATGCAAAAGGAGCTTCTACACTCTTAAAAATAAAGGTTCCAAAAGGATTTTTTAAATTTTTTTTTACAGAGAGGTTCCACAGAAGAGACACTTTTGGTTCCTCAAAGAACCTTTCAGTGAAAAGTTCTTCATAGAACTATTTTTCTTAGTGTGAAGAACATTTTAATAATCTAAAAAAAAAAAACTTTTTCCACTATAAAGAACCTTTTGTGGAATGAGTGTTAAAGGTTCTTCATGGAACCACCGATGCCAATAATAAAAACTTATTTCTAAAAGTGTAGGAGAATCAGCAGCTTCACAGAAAAAGTCATTCAGGTTTAGAATAATGGGACAATGAGTAAATGATGACAGAATTTTAAATTTTTGGATGAACTATTCCTACATCCCATCAGGCTTGCAACATTTTCCTTGAGAAACGGCTCAAACATAAAACTATCGGTGGAGACGAATCTACATATACTTGGTATTCTCCTACTCGCGCTCACTGCACGGTTGGTTACGCACAGCAGGGGAAGGAGCCGGGCTGCTCGGCACAGGTGTGCTGTAGCTGGCGTGAAGCTCCTCTGGCAGGAAAACTGTAACGTTCCTCAACTCTCTCATCCTACATGGAAAATTCCATTACACAAAGCTTTGTTGATGTGTGCGGCTGGATAACACAAACCTTGTCCGGACCCTCATCTATATGGAAAGAAACGAATGCACGCTTCGTAAACAGGAAAAGCTGCCTTTCACTAAAACAAACCAATTCCTGTAACACATGCGCTGCTGAACATGAACAAATACAGACAAAGAGTACATTTGAGAAAGCGTTTTGCGAAGGCATTGAATAATAATTCAAAACCCTTGAGGCTACAACCTAAAGTTTATGTACTGTATAAATGTAATAGTTATTAAAGTTATCACACTGAAAAACATGGTGCTGACCAGATGGGTGAAAAAGCTTTGTTTTGCAACATAATGAAGTGTTCCACGACCAGATGAACATACACTTTTGGCCATCTATAACGGATACAATGTAACACAATTAATTGCAATTTAAATTTACAATGTAAATTACAATTAAATTTTTTTTTTGGGAAGGGGGTGCTTAATTATTATTATTATAAACTTTTTTTCTATATTCTGAAATATTTTCTATGGTAATCAGCAGACATCAACATGAAGATAAGCAAATGATGACAATGTAATTTTTTTAAACTACTGCTTTACGTTGTATTTAAGTTAACATGAACAACATCCACAAATAATCCATTTTACTGTATGACATCAGCTAAAAAAGAAGGTTGGTTTAGTACAGATATAATTATTTTAACAAAATAGCTTTACAAAAATTTATTACAAAAGACAAATTTTTCCACAATGTGTGTACTACAAAAGGTACAAAGGGTAAAATTTCATGTAGACTTTGACCTGTAATTTTCCTTCAGAAGCATTACTATCTATTATTGTACTCGTAAAAGCATTGTGTTTTTTATTTCTCCAGTCCAGGCCGAGGAATATGGGCTCCCAAGCCTCTAAAAAACAGACTAGCTGTGCAGATTTCTGAAAGAGTCTGTAACTCTGCAGCTATTCTCGCTCCGCTTGCTTCTCTTTTCAAAGACACGCTGCGTTTTGTCAGCAAATACTGTGCATAAGACAGACCCTCCATCGCCTGACAGCCGACAATTCCTGAAGTGCCCCACCACATGCTTGCACAAGTCATATTTAATAAGAGTGCTAAGAATATCAGTTTCTTTTTGTAAGTGTGTGTGGAATAATTTTAGATTTGAGGACATTTTTTTATTATCCGCTTGCTTCTCTTTTTAAAGACACGCTGCGTTTTGTCAGCAAATACTGTGCATAAGACAGACCCTCCATTGCCTGACAGCCGACAATTCCTGAAGTGCCCCACCACATGCTTGCACAAGTCATATTTAATAAGAGTGCTAAGAATATCAGTTTCTTTTTGTAAGTGTGTGTGGAATAATTTTAGATTTGAGGACATTTTTTTATTATTATTATTTCAGATCAGTATGAGAATGACTGATTTAATTCAAAATAGGGATGGGTCATCATTACAGTCAGATTTTTATTTATTTATTTTTCCTAGCAGAATGCTTTAAAATGCATGCTGACAGAATTGTTAGACAGTTAAAACTAGGGATACACTAATATAAAAATTCTGGGCAATACTAATAATTATTTTAATGTTTTGGCAGATAACTGATAAATGGTTGATGCAAAATTTTAAGATATTTCTATAAATAAAAACCCCCCAAAACTCTTAAAACTAAAAATCATCCATTTGAATTGTTACACATGAATATGCGTCACAACACTATAATATACAATATGAAAAATTGATATTTTTATATTTGCTAAAGATTAAACAGTGTTATTAAATTATTAGTGTTTTTAAAGATTAACTCTAAATGACTGTTTGATGACAGCAAAGCTGATCTAAATATAAAAATATGATAAATGAGCATGCATACTCTTATAAAAAAATAAAAATAAATAAAAAAAAGTTCCAAAAGGGAGTTTTTGCAACAATGCCATATAAAAACCATCTTTAGTTCCCTAAAGGGCCTTTCTGTGAACAGTTCTTAAAATAAATTGTTTAATGGAAAGATTTCATGAATACCTAAAGATTCTTCATGGAATCATCAATGCCAATAAAACAAGACTATTTTTAAGAGCCCAGGCCGATTCATTAAATTTGCATACTGTATACACTTAGACTCAGTCTATTGCAGAACAAATGTCCTATGAAGCCAACAAAACAAATAAAAAAGCCATGATATTTCATTCACATCCTCTTACACGCACACACATTCTCAGTGGATAAGTGTCATATGCTGGCTGTCTGAAGCGATTACAGGCAGGGGTCGTCTGGGTGTTAAGTTAACCCAGGTGCTTGATTTCTCTCTCACTATGAATAATTGATAGTCACATGTGTATAGAGGCAGGATGTCACAGTATACTGCATCAGCTCTAGCCGTGCTGCAGGTGCTCATGCATTTAGGATGCTTTAAGTAGATCGGACACCCTTTGCTTGAAATCCGATCACAAGTGGTCAGAGAAGCCACATTTGAGATTCATATTACTACCAGGTATAAACAGCAACTCGTTATGGGATCAAACAAAATGCATCTTAACACTATAGACAGAGGCGGGCGTTATACCAGTAGACACGATTAACTGGTAGAAATTTGTCCACCGGTAGAGATTTTGGACTAACGTCTCTATTGCGGTTACATGCTCACGTGACGTTACTTTGCTACGTGGTCACAAAAACGTATAGTTTTCATGCATTTTTAAGCATTGCGGATTAAAAACCATTGAAACGCAATCAACAGTGAAAGAGAACTCATTTCGTACATGAAAACGATGCTCATAGAGCGCTGAAGTTATTTTTGCCACTTTATAGGCATTGAACGGTTAAATATACACACTTGTATGTGTCAAAATGCCCGTCTTTGCAAGTATCCTCGTAAACACAGTAATCTAGGTCTTCAGTGAAAGCAAACAGCTGAGAAAGAAAACACGTGTGTAAAAGTATATTGGATCTGAGCAGGTCTTAAAGTGACAGCAGTCTAATATTCCTGCTGTCTGTCATTCTGTTATACAAACAACAAAAGAGAGAAAATCTCTCACTGCTCTTGACTAAATCACTTTTGTAACTTTAATAAGAATAAATATATATTTAATTTACACAGTGAAGAATATGCAGTGTTTTTATACATTTGATTACTTTATACAATGTACGTAGCATTTCTTATTTATTTGTTCTACTGTAGTTATTTGTCCTATTACATGTAATTACCGTATTGTCCCGAATATAAGACAATGTTTTTTTCTTAAAAAAAAATTATTTAGGCTAGTATTAGTTTTTTGTGACATTGACACATGACAAGAATTATGAAATTTCCATGGTATCAAACATTTTGATACCATCAAAACCGTATTTAAAGCAAAAATAACTATATTGTGATATATATCCTTTCCATGAAACAAAATTACTCATCATGATAAAAGATTTTGGTCCTATTGCCCACCCCAATGTGACCTTATGATATTCTGGTCCCGTGGCTCTGGTCCCTCTGTTGTATCATTCTTAGAAATGTAATAGGCTCACCTCTCCTCAACAAGCCACACGATTAGAGGTATAATACTTGCTGTAGCTCAAATGGTTTGAGACAAGTGATGCCCTGAATTTTAATACTCAGGATTAGGGAGTTCAAAAATCCTGACGTAAAAGTGATTCTTGTCCTCCATATTGTACACATGCAGCGTTTGGCACTACTTTAATCTCTATTATTATTGCATGAGGCATCCGTTCCCCAGTTTATAAGCGAGATGACACAAGTGCATTTGGCAACTAGCCTGGGACTCAGATGATGCAAATAGCACAAAAAGCATGCAACAGAGACAATTTGACAAGACAGACAAGGAAAACCAAGAGGTGAAAGAGTTGGTGTTTCCTCTATGTTCTTAGAGATTCCTCAAGAGATTCTAGCCCCCCCCCACAACAGCAACACTAACACTGACTAAAATAGGCCTTTAAACTTGATGCCACAAAGAATGATGAACAAAATGACTGATTTGTAATAAAACAGAATAATATATGTCTCCTTCGATGTGTGCCACACTACACCTATAGGGTGAGTGATATATGATGTAAGTCGAAGTCAAGAAAGTGTGTGCGCGCAGACCCCACAATGAAGGCCCTCGTCCACCGTGACAGCCGTATTGATTTGGCCTTCTCTCTCCTCTCTCATAAAGCTATATCTCTCAGACCACTTAATCCTAATGGCTGGCTTTATTCGCCTTTTCTCCCTCCTCAACACTGAGCTCAAGCAATTTCACACAATATTAGAGACGATACGGCCCAGGATATTGATAATGGTGGGGAAATATTCTGACTCAATGCAATCTTTAGTGGATAAATTGCATTTCTGATCACTGGGTATTACGCTACCATATAAAAATAGCAATTTCCTTCAACTTTTTTGTTATCAGTGCATTTTACTGATACTTTGATTATTGAACACCCTACTAATGCACTGTCTCTCAATTTCCAATCAACCTGTTGGATGCTTTGCATCTTGTTCAGACTAGGCCTGTCGCAATAATCAATATATTGACTTATCGCACAATATATGTACATGACTGCAATAATTTTTGGTGACGCAATATATCGCCCATTATATTTACTTAAAAATTTATGTCACCATGTTTTGTACATTCCACTTGCGCCAGTGTCTTTTGCAGCTTCTCGTACATAACGTGGTGTAGTCATGAGGTGCTAGTTCAAATTTTAAAAAATGCTTCTACAAAAAAAGTTTCATC
>NW_015641014.1:3091495-3102898 GCF_001515625.1 Sinocyclocheilus rhinocerous
GGAAAAATCTGCATACAAGTTCTTTGTGCATTTTTCTTTTTTTCTACGTGTTTGCACTTTTTGTTAGAAAATGTTTATTTACTATTTATTCAGTTTTTTTTTAAGGTATCTAATATTTTGATACTTAATTTCCATGATCTAAATATTCTTAAAAATGTAAAGTTTGTTGTCATTTGGAAGTGTGTAGGCTTTCTTGCATTATTATGCTGTTACATTATGATGATATATTCTGTGGCATAAAATGGTTTTTAAAATGACAATAATATCGCTTATCGCAATTATTTCTGGCGCAATATATCGCACAACAAAAAGTTGTTATCGTGACAGGCCTAGTTCAGACATGTCTAAACCAGCGGTTACTAGCAAGAATAAACTGCAAATTGGAGGCCAAGTGTCCAAAGTCTGGCTCTGTTAGACAAGGGGTGCTCTACTGGGTAAAGATCTAGTCTGGCAAATGTTGCACATTCACACTAGCCAATTCACGCTGCACCGACAGACACAGACAAACGGCAACAGACAAATTTGTCTGGTTTTGTCGGATCAGTGTGTTATTCCTGTTGGCACCTGCTGCCAGTGGTCGGCATTTATTGAGCATGTTGAATCGGTGTTTGTCGGGTCTTGGAATGTCTAGGTGTGATATAATGTAATCTGGTGACCAGTTTGTCAGTGTGGTGTGAATTGGCTTTTAAACCCCATAAGGGCTGAACTGTGTAGTCATTGTGCTCTCGAGCAAAGCACCCAAAGAGCAAAGACAGACCGCAACGTAATATGGTGCCGCTCAATCATGACACCATTTTTTGTAGCCATATAGGCACTATGCAAAACAACTCATTAGCCACTTTTCCACTGTCGGGTTAAAAGTGAACTTGCTAATGCAAAATGCATGCCAGGGACAGTCGCGTTTCCACTGTCACTTCCGGGACTTGATCAGGCCTTGTCGGGACTTCCTCGAGGTCAACGGCCAGGGTATTTTTATAAATTTTTTTGGCCCAAATAAGCCGTTTTAAAGTTAGGGGATCACTGTATGAGGCAAAAATGTATTATACGTGATGCTAAAGACTACAGTGTTTCCCATACATTGATTTATTTGTGGTGGGCCACTACAATATCAAAACTGACCGCCACAAATAGGTTTCCCAAAAGGCTTTGACTTCGTTGAATAAACATGAGCACTGCACATTTCAAAATCAAAACCCGGCGCGGGTGTTTTTATATCACTGTATTTCTGAAGGAAACCGACTGTCTTGAGAAAATTTTCGATGTCATTTTAATTTCATCTCGACTGTAATGCCTGATAAAGCAGTGTTTGTGAGCGGAGTGCTGATTTGTGTAAAGCATTACCGGGGAAACCTCTATCTCTCCCACTCTAAAAGCGGCTCCTGCTGGCAGAGAATACTCATTAGCCACTTTTCCACTGTCGGGTTAAAAGTGAACTTGCTAATGCAAAATGCATGCCAGGGACAGTCGCGTTTCCACTGTCACTTCCGGGACTTGATCAGGCCTTGTCGGGACTTCCTCGAGGTCAACGGCCAGGGTATTTTTATAAATTTTTTTGGCCCAAATAAGCCGTTTTAAAGTTAGGGGATCACTGTATGAGGCAAAAATGTATTATACGTGATGCTAAAGACTACAGTGTTTCCCATACATTGATTTATTTGTGGTGGGCCACTACAATATCAAAACTGACCGCCACAAATAGGTTTCCCAAAAGGCTTTGACTTCGTTGAATAAACATGAGCACTGCACATTTCAAAATCAAAACCCGGCGCGGGTGTTTTTATATCACTGTATTTCTGAAGGAAACCGACTGTCTTGAGAAAATTTTCGATGTCATTTTAATTTCATCTCGACTGTAATGCCTGATAAAGCAGTGTTTGTGAGCGGAGTGCTGATTTGTGTAAAGCATTACCGGGGAAACCTCTATCTCTCCCACTCTAAAAGCGGCTCCTGCTGGCAGAGAATTAATTTGCATATATATCCCCCCCCCCCATACATTCCATATATTGTGGAAAATGAATATAAATGCTCATTCATTCAAAAGAAATTTGACAAACATATGAGGGTTTATCAATCATTTTCTACTGTGTTATACGTGTACGCATTTGGACGTAAAAGCCCTAATGGAGCCGTTTTGTGTATTCCTGTCATCACAAATAAACGAAACAGCTACGACTAAACAAGTATGTGTTCTCTTTATATGAAATGATAAATATCAGTTTGATTTAGTATCACTGATATTTTGCTTAGTATCACTTTGTTTTGTTTTGCTCTCTCCACTGCATTTCTGTGTTCTTCACCGCATTCGCCTACGTCCTACATCATCCACTGGAACATCACTCTCTCGTGTACACATGTAGGACAGTTACAGAAGCTAGAGATTACAGCTTATAAAGTTTTAAATATGGATATTTTTCTTACTAAAATGCATCGATTCGCTTCAGAAGGCCTTTATTAACCCCCCGGAGCTGTGTGGAGTACTTTTTTTAAATGATGGATTTATGCACTTTATTGGACTTCAAAATCTCAACAGCCATTCACTGCCATTAGGAAGCATTAGGAAGAGCCAGGACATTTTTAATACAACTCCGATTGTATTCACCTGAAAGAAGAAGTCATATACACCTAGGATGGCTTGAGGGTGAGTAAATCATTTGGTAATGTTCATTTGAGGGTAAACTACCCCTTTAAGGGCGAGTTTAGAGTAGGTCCGACAGTGGAAACGCAGCATGATTTTGGCCTCGTGGCTTGAGATGCGAGGCTATTTGGCCCACCCGGCTCGTTGTTAGCCCTGGCCCGACAGTGGAAAAATGGCTATTGATGTGGACTTGCTGTCACATTTCCATAAAGTCCATGAGACCATAGAGTGTCTCTCTTTGGCTTTTTGCAAAGTCTGCACTGATACAAGCTTGGACAGCAGACTACTACCCATCAATCAATGTAGCATTATGTCACCAAAGTGTGGATTCAAAGGAGGACCCCAAGAGTTAAAGGTGAAGGTCATCATTTTATTTAAGAACTCTTAGAAACCAAATATCCAAAGTTCATAACCAAAGAAACCCTCAAACTACTGGGCTTGTGCATTGCTGAGCTGAATGAGGATAATATCAGCAAGCAATATATTTTATATATATATATATATATATATATAAGCATGTCACTCTTCTAATGTAAAGCAAATAAAATGTAAAATGAACTCTAGATTTACATTATAAAAGCAGTGATACGCAAACAGTGTCAAAAGCTTGGCACTCTCTCAGATAATGTCACTATGAAATAACATTCATCCGTGCAAAGCTCTAGTTCGTGATGAAATTATAAATACGAGACGGCACAGGCATAAATACATCTCACCACAAATCCTCCAACTGTCTGCAAAGACCGGTCTCTTTATCTGTAGGTAAGGGCAGCTGATGTATTGGGATATCATTCTTTCTGTCAATCTAACTGATAGTTTGTGGCTGAAGAGATGCTTTAACAACATCATGGTCAGCAAGTGATGGATAGGCCTGTTGTTTGGCACTGACACAGCATAGGGGAGGCAACACATACAGGGGAACCGTATGAAGAACTCAAGATCTTTAACTAAAGATCACAATTCTCTGAAACTTCACAGTAGAGGAAGTAATTAGATAAATTTCATATGTATCCTAATTACAGAAACACAATGAAGGAATTCAGTAGGGGACATGGCTGCATAGAAACTCAAGAACTTTTAATAATCAGCAACTCGCCGTTTCCTCTTTTGAACACTTGGTTCACTCCACCCACCTTTGTTCATAATTCACACAGTACATATTCAAAAGAACCATTATGCTGAAAGCCAAACAAAAACGGCTTACTGCTTAAAACAAAAACTTACACTCACACATCAGCGTCCTCTTCAAACTATTGAATAATGAACCGAATATGTACTGTAGTTACACAATAATTAAAATGATTCATTGTGCTTTTAATCGTGTATTGAAGGTGTCAAAAAAGTTTTTTTTTTGGCCACTCAACTGTCATGGGAATAACTATACACTAACAAAAAAAAGAAAAGAAAAGAAAGAATCTGATGCTTCAAAAAGTAGCATAAAAGCCCTGCTCCTGGTTAAATATTCATAGAAAGGATGACGGCAGAAGACAGAAATGTTGCCACTACTTCTGGAGATTATATGTTTCAGAAGTCGTTATAAGACAATCAATTGGAGAGGACATTTTGATGGGTTTTTGCAATGGAAATGGGGAGGACAGTTTTCAAGTGAGAGCAGCAAATGCAATCAATAGACCGAAGAGGAGTGAACGCCTCTCAAATAAGCCATGAGAAGATGTGCCCACAAGAGTCCTACCTGACACCTAATTCATCATTAAAGGTGCTGGAGTGGGTGCGTGGGTCTCCTGTGCTGGATTGTTCTAACAGGCATTAATAGTAACAGCGACACAGAGGACGCTCATGGTGGTGGTTGTAGGCTGATCAAATAAGATTACTGGTTCTGTAGGACAGACTTTCTTGCAGGAAGAACACCCAAGTTGTTTCCCAATGAAACGTAATAACATTTGTTTTTATAAACAGAATGTTTTCCAACAATTGGCAGACATAACCTTGCATTTTTTTTGTCTAATCCTGTTCTTTGAAGACCCTTCTGCAAAGGTTACTGCCGACACACCTGCTCTGGAAGTAGCCTAGTATTGATTAGTTAGTTCAAGTGTCTTTAGTTAAGTTTGAAGCCAAACTCTTGCAGGAGTGTGACCCTCCACAAGAAGGATTGGACACCTCTGATATGGAACCACTGTAAGGTCAACGGCAAAACTCACCTTTAAGTCTCGAGCCACCTCCAGGTGATTGTCGTAGACCAGAACGTTGGCTGTCAGGTTCATCCTGTCTTTAGCGACAGTGGATTCTCCTTCTAATGCATCAGATGCAACTGCAACGTTCAATAAGGGATGTTGACACTTGGTCCCGTCCCACACCTGATCACATTGGGTAACCGTTAGTTGTACAAACTGGATTTGAGATTCAATGATTTTGAAGATTCAGATTCAAGTTAAAATAGCACCTTTAGTAGGATACAACGACTATCCATGATGGCCTTGGCCAGCAACTGGCAGGTCAAATCAAAGTACATCCCGGGCTTTACCGAGGACAGAGAGACTGTGAGGTCATTTGATATCCAAGACTGGTTGGCAGCCCATTGGCGAAGCTCCTGCACCGTACGTATATCGGATTCTCCAAAGTGAAATGATTTGCTGGAGGTATGAGGGACTACAGGACTGTCAATTGTTCCATCGAATGTGACTGTAGACCAACCATAAGTGTTCAAGAGCGACATGGAGTCCCTGAACATTTCAGTCTGGGATGATTAGGATGAGAAACAATTAGCCAATTAGAGCCTTAAAGTTAAAATGACTTGAAATTAGTGACGCTCCAGAAATCACCTTAATACATGTCGCCAAGACATTTATTTTAACATTAGAACTATATTTGACCAATGTGTTTGCAATGTTTAAAATTTAAGGTGTCTTCAAACTGACAGCTCTTTAGTCATTGTAGGTTGGCAAGTTGCTGTGCTGTTGCTCGCAAGCGTTGTTGCCTACTCAACTACAGTATCCAATCCCATCAGGAGGCGAATCGCATGACCACTATTTGTCAATGCAAATCAACATCTGCTTTTTTTAATGTTTTATATGAATAAGATGCTCAACGTAGAACGTCAGGTTTTCCAGAGCCTCTTTCATGAACATCTTGGTGAGGTATGTGTGTTTTCTGGGAATGTTTCAGGTGGTACTCCTTGATTACTTTTAGTCAGGTGTGTCCATTTTTGCTCCTAGAGGGCCACATTCCTGCAATGTTTGGCTCCAGTTTGCTCCAACACAGCTGCCTGGAAGTTTCTACCGGTCAGGTGTGTTTAATTATGGCTAAACTTTGCAAGAAGGTGGCCAACCAGAAACAGAATTGGACTTCACTGCTTAAAAGATTAGTTCACTCCAGAATGAAAATTTCCTGATAATTTACTCACCTCCATGTCATCCAAGATGTTCATGTCTTTCTCTTTCAGTCGAAAAGAAATTAAGTTTTTTTGAGGAAAACATTCCAGGATTTTTCTTCACGCATTACGCAGTCATATTGGAAAGGTCACGCGTGACATAGGCAGATTCCTCAGCTGGGATCGTGTAGAGCCCTTTGAAGCTGCATTGAAACTACAATTTGGACCTTCAACCCCCTCCAGTTTGCTCCAACACAGCTGCCTGGAAGTTTCTACCGGTCAGGTGTGTTTAATTATGGCTAAACTTTGCAAGAAGGTGGCCAACCAGAAACAG
The DNA here is from genome assembly GCF_001515625.1 of Sinocyclocheilus rhinocerous. Lineage (NCBI taxonomy): Eukaryota > Metazoa > Chordata > Actinopteri > Cypriniformes > Cyprinidae > Sinocyclocheilus > Sinocyclocheilus rhinocerous. The sequence continues at coordinate 3,097,793 of NW_015641014.1, forward strand.
AATTGGACTTCACTGCTTAAAAGATTAGTTCACTCCAGAATGAAAATTTCCTGATAATTTACTCACCTCCATGTCATCCAAGATGTTCATGTCTTTCTCTTTCAGTCAAAAAGAAATTACGTTTTTTTGAGGAAACATTCCAGGATTTTTCTTCACGCATTACGCAGTCATATTGGAAAGATCACGCGTGACATAGGCAGATTCCTCAGCTGGGATCGTGTAGAGCCCTTTGAAGCTGCATTGAAACTACAATTTGGACCTTCAACCCCATGGTTCCCGTGGAAGTCCACTATATGGAGAAAAATCCTGGAATGTTTTCCTTAGAAACCTTAATTTTTTTCCACTAAAGAAAGAAAGACATGAGCATCTTGGATGACATTGGGTTGAGTAAATTATCAGGAAATTTTAATTCTGGAGTGAACTAATCCTTTTATAGCAAATACGTGATTTGGGCCGACTTTCAATATTCCAAGGAACAAATAAACAGGCCAAATCTCCTTACCTTAAATCTGTGAAGTCGGATAATGTCCCCCACTCGGAAGATGACTGGGTGATCCTCCAGTTTTTTAGAGAAGATGTTGCAGCCCACTTTAACATCCGACTGATCAGTGATCTTTAGTGTAGAGCAGTAATCTAGTGACAAATAATGAGGTACTGACTAAAAAAAAAACTCTAGCACGAGTGATATGCTTGTGACTATGCAAAGTGACCGAATATAAACATGTCTTAATGTACTGCTTGTACTGCTAAAAGACAGAAGTAGCCACACTTCAACCTAGGGCTGGGTATCGAGTTCGATACTTTTTAGGCACCGACCGAATAACCTTCAACAAAAGGATCAACCTTTTATAATCACTTACAGTGTTCTGAACCCATGAAACTAATGGAAACAACTTACCACAATTTGCATTTTTGTTTAATTTAATAATTTTGATAACATCATTTATAGGAGTTCTTTCTGCTTTTGCCTAAGACATGTTTAGCACTTCAAGACTGAGAATATCTACAGGTCAATATATATAGGAGTTGCAGCCTCACTGAGCATTGATCCAGGATCAATTGGTTACCTTTTGGACATGATGCACAATTCCCTTTACCGATTACACGGAACGGGGGTGTTTACATTCTGTCCACTTATCAAAACACTGATATTTCAATAAACCAATTGAGGGTGCCAGAGATCGATTTTTGGCACTTTATCACACGTTACATGTCATGATCCAAGCAATGATCAATGTGTATTTACATGAAGAAAATTGCATGAAGTTAGTATGGTTATGCACCATGAGAGAGTGTTTTGGCAATAATTGGTTTGTGTCAGCTTTTCTTCAGATGCATTCTAAGACTTTATGGTATAAATAATCTCATGCTAACACTGCAGAGAGCAAACTTCATTGTTCATGGTCAGTAGCACAAGCCAAGATCTCAATTTTGTTTTGGTTGCCTCTGAAATGTTATTTGATCACTAAAGTGCAAAGAATCATTAACAAACTTGCCTCGAAGAAGTCTCTGTCATGACATACTCTGAGAGAAAAGTTCAACTATTCTGATATCCATTAGAGTTTTTTTCTTTGTTTTGACGTCTATTTCGAAAGTGGCCCTGAAAGTCATTTAGAAAGTCATCTTTTCTCTGGCCTCACTCTCCAGAGGGCTCAAATAACAATGGAAGACCCTATTACAGCCTTGCTGAGATGAAGGAAATTCACTGACCTGAACCTTTAGAGGGGAAAGGCTGTTTGAAGAAGGTCACCACACCATAGACGTTCACCACTGTCTTGGGCTTTAAATTGTTTAGGGGAACATAAGTGTATTTGGCCTTCAAAGAAATAGAGGAATATTGTCATTAAACAAATATTCTGGCTTTAAGACAAGTTAAGCTTTAACGACAGCAATTGTGGCAAACAATACCTTATTGCAACATAATTTTCTGCAGACATTACTTAACAAATGCATGGCAGTGCATTGTGTTGAAGTGAAAACATTGTTTTAATGTCAAAAAATCCAATGCATGCAATAAAATGGACACTGAGCTAGTTTCCCTGACTTCATCTTCATTTAGTCTAGACTGCATGTGTCTGGAGGCATGCAGTGTTGAAGCACTTGATCTGGCTCAAACAAATTTAAAAGAAGTTTGCAAATTAAAAAGGACGTTGTACTCGAGTGAAGGAACAACCAATCACACAACCAGACAGAGACAAGTCGACAAAAGCCAGTAGACAGAAGCCAATTTAGATAAAGAATCTCCTTGATCTCTGAGGGATAAACCGCATATATGGTTTAACGACAAAGTGGGAGAGATTTGTCACTTAAAGAAATGCATACAGCACCTCTGAACTGGAAGGACCATGGGAGGGTTCGGCCGAGGGACATACCTATCAAACACATCCATATGGGAAAAAAATGAACAAAAATAAATTAGAAAAAAAAGATATTAGAGCAAAAAATATAGTTTTCAGCAAAAGTTCAAGAAGACAATGGTAAGGATTTTAAAATGCAAACAGATGCCACTCACATAGACACAATCATCTTTGCCATCCATCTCTAGCTGACAAGGATGTAGTTTGTCTCTGAGAAAAGATGGAGACTTTTTAATGGTGAAGTCTGCCAAAAGGACAACATCCTAAAAAAAAAAAATACATAATTGTTGTAATGCATTTCATGATGTGTTATACCAAACATAATAAAAATGTTCAGTAAATAATTTAATTCATAAATGAAATTAATTAATGGAAATATCTGATATATTTAATACGAGTAGGAAATTATATTTATATGCATTTTTTAATATATGCAGCTTGCTAAATTATTTATTTAATTAAAAATTTAAATTGAATATTGAAATATTTTACTAAAACACATTTTGTAAGAGCAGGCACTGATATTTTTACTTGCATTTTTTATATATGCAGATTGCCGTGCAACCCTCTACGGACACGTGTATATTAAAAGCATGTCATTATTAAAAACCTGCTTCCTTTCACATTGAGACCGTTTTCGACTACCACAGAATAATATTAAAAGGTTCCATTATGAACAGAAAAGAACTAAAACAAAAATTCTTCCGAGACTGTAAATGCAAAAACAGTTACCAGAAAAGCCTGATATATCGAATGTGATGCATAAAAAAACTATGAAAATAAGTTTGTTTTTATCATTATTTTTTTTATTTTGGTCTAAAGGGTCAATAGAACCTTTTTTTTACTGTTTTTACAGTATTATGTCCTTATTATTGTCCCTAGATCAAGTATATGGGATTTTCTAAGCCCATTTTATCACCTGCTAGTTGATCATAAATTAACTTCTTTAAAAACGTAACAACACCACAACAAGCCACATGATTTGAGATATCATTCATGTGTGTAGCACAAATGGGTTTATATTCAATTCCCCAACCCTAATATGAGTAATAGTAATAGCAATTCTTGCCTTGGCAAACACCCTTAACAGTGACCTTGAGATGAAAGAACTAACCAATCAAATGGCATCCCATTCCTTAATATTTAGGAACAACTTCAAACTCGTGATAATTTTTAGATTTTAGCATCTAGATAAATTAAGCTGACTTACAGAACGTATCTAAGAGTTTTATCCTTGCTCTCAGATATCCAAAGATTAGATTGATAATGTTTAGCTCTATTATATAGAAGCTGCCAAGTATCATGATAGCTCATCAATTCAAAGCTTTATCTTGTGCCATTGTTTTAAGAATCGCTGTTACCCATCCAAAAAGCTCCTGGCAACAACAAAGAAAAGTAGAGGTTGTTTGTCAAAAAAGTTGTTTTAAACATTGCACTTCAAAAATAACTTTTTTGTTGCTGTTGTACAATGAAACGCCTGCTGTTGCATGTGACGACTACAACAGTTGCAGATCACCATGTTCAACCTCCATCTTTGAGAACAGGAAGATTTAGAACCAAACTTTAGACCATTCCTGGAAATATGAGTGATGACAAGGCATGTTTTTTTCCAGTAAGCAACAGTTAATTTTGCGGGTGACACAAAGGAGGATCCGTGGGGAGTAAACGGCTGAGTTTTGACTGAAGGCACATCTCTCAAGGCTGATTTTCTCTTCTCTTGAAGCCATTGTCTGTCAGTGGGGAGCTGATCTGAGTTGTGACCATTGTGTTGCTGGAGGAGGAAAGCGGAAAAATACTGGCTAGAGTATGCAACTGCAGTGCTTTGCACCCTCTCAAACCATCTTCACATAAATGAGGTTACATCAGATGACCTGTTTTCAAAGTCAGTGAATTCAGGCAGAAATATTTGCCGAATAGATATGACAGGGCTTTCATGTACTTGGATTCTTTTTATTGCCTTTTTGATACTGCTAAAGCCTAATCTACTTCTAGAAAGAAGCATATATTGACTTTCTCAACAGCATTTAAGAGAATATTTCATATTTTAACTGTAAATTACCTTTTAAACTGATTATTTATTTAGAAGATGCTTTTAGGGATAAAAAAAAAGTATGGTTCTTGAATTGGCTCTTCTGGAATATGAACCTATAGCCTTACTTTGTATATTAACTAGATGCAGCATGACAAGATTTCAAGATTTTAAAACAACATTTTAGTTTGGCAGTGTTAATTTTGACAGCAAATTTTGATTTAGTTTTAGTCAGTCTTTTGACTAAAATGCCATTTAGTTTTAGTCATATTTTAGTCACCTGAATTGTTTTTAGTTTTAGTCTAGTTTTAGTCGACTAAATATCATAAGATTTTAGTCGACTAAATCTACAGTAAATTTAGTCGGCTAAAATCTAATGGGTTTAGTTACAGTGTAATGCATTTATTAAGCATTTCTCCAAAATTTCCAAACTCATTATATAGGTTTGATATTAAGGTTTTATCAAGATAGACACCGATTTAACTGCGGTGACACACAACATGCCTTTATGTTAAAATTAAATAAAACCACTTCAAGTTCTCATAAAGAACAAGCACATGATCTTGTTTTAATGAAATACCAATGGTTATATAGGCTAATTATGCATTCTTTATAGCAACTTGTTTACCATATTCTTCATTAGATTTACGTCATAGTTTTTGTCACTCAAAAAGAGTTTTAGTTCATTATCGTCTCGTTGTCGTCGGTGAAAAAAATGTA
>NW_015641014.1:3102925-3135113 GCF_001515625.1 Sinocyclocheilus rhinocerous
AGCAGACATATTTATTTATATAAATAAATTTAGATGAATCTTTAGGGCTACTAAAGTTTTTTCAGTCAAGAGCAGTGAGTGCTTTTCTGTCTTTCTGTTGTTGCTTGATTAACATCAATGACTCGGACAATAGCAACTAAATTAGGCTGCTGTCCCTTTAAAACCGAATGCAATGGGTGCAATGTACTGATACATGTTCTTCCTGCTATTTACGTTCACTTAAGACGTAATCAACTGTGTTTACGTGAATACTCGTCAAAATGGACAATTCGACATCATTTTGTGTGTAATTCTCAGTTCATGCAACGTGAAAGAGTACTCACGCACTGTGAGATGCGCTTTCTGTTTGTGTGTATGCTTCAGTGTCTGCGCTCAGAAAACCGGACCGAATTGAGTTCTCTCTTGCGTCGTCAGATTTATCCATATGTCTGCTCTTCTCTTACTCCCACATATTGACATTTTTGAACGTTTTATGCGACGTGCAGCAAGTGTATTTTAGCTTATGTCCCACCGGTTCATATGTATGCATCTAACCTCCGAACCATGCAGCAGATTCATTCCGAAATTGAATGAATCTCTTCCCAAATCGTCCCTTCCTTATCATTTTCGTCTCGTTTTTATTCGTTGACGAAAATGTCAATACATTTTTGTCATAGTTTTTGTCATTCAAAAAGAGTTTTAGTTCGTTATCGTCTCATTGTTGTCAGTGAAAAAAATGTCGTTGACGAACATTGACGAAAATTATTCGTCAACGAAATTAACACTGGTGGGCAAGGCTACTCAACACAATGTGGTAAAAAAATAAAAAGTTTTCTTCAGATGGAGCGGCATTTACTACACAGAGCCATGGTTCACTGGCAAGCTACACTAAATCATGTTCAAAATCGCAGGCGATTCATTGCCGATTTTGAACGCGATTTTGTGTAGCTTGCCAGTGAACTACGGCTCTGTGTAGTAAATGCCGCTCCATCTGAAAGCACGTGCTGAAGATTTACTACTAATCACCAGAAGCGGCTTTACTGACGAGATGCGCATGAAAATCACATTCGATTTTTTGCACAGCCCTAAATAGGCCTAATAATAATAAGAATGTAACAGGCCTACATTAATTGGAAATGCTAAATCCTCTTAATATTGCCAATTTTTCATGCTTTTGACAATATCTCTGGCTATCATCGACACATGATACGATGCAACTCAGCACGGGGAGGTTATCGCGGGGCCCCCCCGCAGTGCGTGCCCATCCACTATGCCACTGTGTGGAAATAGTTGTATGAATTGTCGGCACTTTATCTATTGTAAAAAATGGTTAGAATTTACCATGTTTTCCAGCCAGTTGGCACTGAGAGTGACTGACACTTGATGGTCAGAAAAAATGACTAAATAGATATGTGTAAAAAAAATAAATAAAAAGAAAATAAAACAATGAAAAAATTAAAAATCCCTACTTTCTCTCTTTTGTATGTGCCTTCATAAATTGTATTAATTTGTAAGTGTCATATTTGGCAGATGGCATTCGAAGTTATATTACCAATAACAGTGGCAAATGAGAAGTTTAATACCACAGAAAAAAAAAGAAGTAAAATGTATTTTTCGAAGCTACTGTATATAAAAAGGTGGCTGTATAAAACACAAGGTGGCTGAATTTGCATGCTGTTTAGATAGCTGAAGCTTATAGGCATTCATTACTTTCACTCAATTTAATTAGTTTTTAGCACCCCCTCTGAACTGTTAAGGCCCCCCTTAGCACCCCCAACAAAAAAATCCTGCAGCCGCCACTGCTTTGCCACATCATGCTTGAAAAAGACTTGAATTTTAACCAAAAGTGGGGCAACTATGAATTATTTTTGATACAGATTTATCTTTTGATTATTTAATTGATTTACCAATCAATGGGTTAAAAAAAAGAATTTATTTATTTTATTTAAACAAAATGTTTTCTTATGTTTTGGACAATTTTTCTTGTGCACTTGTGCTCAGTTAAGTGACTGACAAATGCTAGTGTGTAGTATCCAGAAGTGATTAATAATTTATGCATTTAGCAGACGCTTTTATCCAAAGCGACTTACAGTGCATTCAGACTTACAGTGCATTCAGGCTATACATTTTTTACCAGTATGTGTGTTCCCTGGGAATTGAACCCATGACCTTTTTGCGCTGCTAACGCAACGCTCTACCACTGAGCCACAGGATTGTAGGAATTTGCTGATTAGGAAACAAGTCGCAAATGCCTCAAAAAAAAAAAAAACACAGATGTATATTCATGATGATTCTGTACTTTTCATTTGGCTCTTAAGCATCAGATTAATTTAGCGATATTTTATCCTTGAGAGCATTAGGACAGAGTTGTTTTAATAGCACATTTGCGCCATTTGTCACATATTAAGATTTGTTTTGCCAAAATATTTGTAAATAAGTACTGACATTAATATATAAGTAGTTATTTTGGTGCATATAAGTAACAATTTTAGGGAAAAACAGCATGGAAACACAACTTGTTACTTAAAACTGACTGCATTTTGCTTTAAATTATTTTATATATTCATGGCGATTTTTCTTATCACAGTGATTTAATGCACATTTTATTTGGATATTGAGCACTAGATTTAGTGATCTTTGTCTCAAGAGAATTATAGGACAAAGGTTTTATAATATCAACGAATCAAAACTCTTATTCACTGTTTTTCACGTAAGAGTCTTTCTGTTGCATTGGTCATATATTAAAATGTTTTAGTCAAAATATTCGTAGATAAATACTGAATACAAGACATCATCATTACACTGGCGCATATAAATGACAATTTTGTGAAAACAACATATGGAGACATTATTAAAAAAAACTGACTGCTTTTTGCATCTTGAATTAAACATTTTTATATATTCTGATTTTGCTAATCATAATATTTTAATGCATTTTTATTAGAATACTAAGCATCATTAAACATTAGGACAGAGAAAGCGCAGAATCAAAACTCTTATTTTCTGTCTATTTTCTGAGTCTTTGTTTTTGGCATTTGGCATGTACTGCATTAAAATGTTTTATTTGTAGATAAATACCGACATTTACTGTATATAAACAGTTATTCTGGTGCATTTAAATAGCAATTTTATGAAAAACAGCATGGGAACATGCCTCATTATTTTTTTAAAACTTTGAATGCATTTTGTTTCTTGCAATACAACTTTTAGCTATAATGATCGTTTGGTCAAAATGATGCAAAAAAAAAAAAAAGCATATATTTCACCAATACTCAAATGAATATTTTACCCCTTGTCTGGCAGACTGGGAGAAGTCCTTGGCCAACGTGCCAAAGAAAATGACATTGATTGATGTATGTTCAGCAGTTCTCTGAAGGGGGTCCTCCTCTGAGAAAGAGAGAAAGAAAACAGCAAGGACAGAGTGAGACTGGCTACAGCTTTTATTTCAAGACTCAAAATCTGCAGGGCTGAGAGCTAAAAATCACAGACATGAGCGAGTCTGAAGCATGCTTTGAACAAGCCTCTTTAGGCAATCAAATTGGCCCCATATTGCGCCTCTTTTCTATTTTAATGGGGAAAATCTATGCAGTCTGGATGGCATATTTTTCTATACAAATCTTTTCAAACCTGAAGCAGCAGAGCTGCTTTAAACAGGAATGCGAGGTGTGAATGCCAGACAGATTGAGTGTCGCTGCTGACAAAACAGATCAGCTTGATACGTCGCAGGTTTGTTCATGATCTTTGTCTTTGAATTTAAATTCAAATGGGGAAACTCACCTTTGATCTCTGCTCTAAGCATTTCGATGCCATCTTTCTGTGCGCAGGATATCACAGGACCTATGTGAACCACTCTAGCCTATTGAGAGGAAAGAACTCATAAGCACTTTAAAGAACTGAATAGCTATAGTTACAATGTATTAAGCCACTTCCTCAGCATACAGTATAAGCTTAAGAAAATTCTAAATTTGTAAATTGATTTAATGTCCTAAAATTTAAGCTGTTACATATAAATGAAAGATCTGTGAGGCTTGATAAGCTTTGCCAAAAGTATGATGTACTTGTAGTTAATGCAGATGCAGTTCCACATGTTAATGATGGCAGATAATCAACATCAGACGATAACTACAGGCAGTCCAATAATTGGTTTAACCATATTTTTTACTGATTAACAGCTGTCAGTTTTATGGCACCAGTTGGTGGGTCTCTAAGGAATTTCACCCAATAATGTTTCTTTTTTTGAAAATTATTTAACTTTTTAAAATTAACATATGAGATATGTGCAGCCTAACAATTAGACAGTGTCCAAACCAATTAAAAATGTATTGCTAGATTTTTATATATAATTATATATGACCATTTAGTTCTCAATATAACTCGGCAAACTGTTAGTATTATTAATATATTTACAAATATAATAATAATAATAAAATATCTGTCTATATTCACTTTACATGTAATATATGTCTAATAAATCTGTGACCATTCAAATCTTGGCACTTGTTATTATTTATAAGTGCTGTCAAGCGATTATTTTATTTTGGATGCGATTAATCGTGATTAATAGTTTGACAGCACTAATATTTATTAATAATAATCATCATCAAGAAGAAGAAGAATGTTTTACATTTTAATAATAATAATAATAAATGTTAATATCTGTCTATATTAATTTTAAATGTAATATTAAGTCAAATAAATCTGTGACCATAAATACTGACCACCAGATCTCACGACGAAACAGCTAGGCATTTATTATTATTATTATTAAGAAGAAGATGTTTCAAAAATATAATAATAATAATAATCCTTGATTTTTGACTAGATTAATAATAAACAAAAATAATAATCATGTTTTTATAGTTTAAATATAATGGTCATTTAGTCATGATTGTGTTAAAGAAGTTATACAACTGCATATAATAATAAACCATTGTCATCAGGCATGAAGCAACATTAAAAGTTTTAAACAAACAATTAAAGTAAAAATGTTGTCTTGCTTTAAAGAAAAGTATGTCATTTTTTAAAGAAAACAGTAGGAGCATGAAATAAGTAATACTAAAAGTTTTATTGCAATTCAGAGTATAAAATTTAGAGGAAGTCTGATGCCTGTTATGTAAGCATGCATTTGTTGGAGCAGAAACCAGTAAAGAGTGGCTTCAAACCTTGACACATCTGTGTGAGGGTTCAGAGGTCATTGTGAGGCTTGTTATAGATGTGCGCTGGAGATGAGAAGGGACCTTGGCGTCTAGGTCAGATGAATCATTGACTTTTTGTACAGGCATGTCCTTTTGATTATAGCCTGTAACAGTAAGAACAAAAATTGATGCGTATATGTTGCCTAGCAAAAGAAAAAATGTGTCATAACAACTTAGATGCATTGATAGCAAGAATAAAGCAACATACGGTACCACAGTCAACATCTCAGAAACAATTAAGCCTATATGGCACCGAGCCACAAAAATAGACGCTTCATATGGTTGACTAATTGAGAATGAAGAATTGCATGTACATGCGTGCGCCCATGATAAACATGCACCAAAACTCATCTTGAGAAAATGGTGGGGATCACAAATTACACTAATTAATTCTGAAAAGTCTACCGGTGTAGCTCGCCTTCAATCAATGGAAGCAAACCTGAAATGAAAAACATCTCAACTCAAGCGGCTCCATTGAAACATGAACGTGTACAACAGCCCATCCTGATGAAGTGGAGTTTCATTCAATGGAGCTGAACATCTGGGAGAGATGCTCCATCGAGGGTCTTGATCTTTTATAGATCTTCTGGCCTTTGCAGCCCTTGAGCATTATAGAGTCTCGACCTCTCGTAAACAACATCTGCTGGATGCACATCACTTTAATCTCTGATGAATCGAATCATAAAACATGACAATAGGTGTAAAAAAGCATTTTTGGTTCAGGAAATGTTTCCTTTTAAGATAAGATTATTAGGGATGCACCGAAATGAAAAATCTTGGCCGAACAAAATGAAACACTGGGCCGAAGGCCGATTACCGAACACGTTTTTTCACATTTTTTCCCCCATGTATTTTGCCAATTGCATAAATTAAATAGCCAAAATGTGCTTTTTACTGTTTTGTCTTGCTTTTCAAAGAAAAAAATCAATTACAAAACAACAATTTAAAAATATTTACTTAACACTGAACATTTTTTAACATTCTAGCAGACATTATACCAACAAAGCACGATTTAACCTAAAATTAATAAGTTAGTAAAATAATATTTTTTGGCCATGTTTGAGACTTGAATCAGGCATGTATTTTTTACTGTACAAATAAATGCAGCCTTGCTGACCAGAAGAGAATTATTTTAAAACATTATAATATATTAGAGATCCCAATTTGAACACTATATGTGAATGCTATAATAAATGTATTAATATAGCTGTTGTAATTATTATCATCATTATTACGGTCTTACTTTTTTTATTTTTTTATTTTACAGAACAACAGTAAAATTACAATACTAACATTTATGAATGTTGATGGAGTTCTTGCTTTTTCTCAGCTTTTATTTTGGCAGAAACCCGCAGGAAGATCTCAGTGCAGCTGACAGCAGATATAAATGATTCTCGTTACGAATTTGGGAAGATGTTTGTCGCACATATCGCATTGTCACACGCCTTTAAAAACGGACAAGTAACACTGTTTCAGCACTGATTTTCCTCACGCTTTGGACTTTGAACCCATATGTGCATGTGTTAGAAAACATAACTTTCTGTTAATTTTTTAAAGGGGTCATATGATGCCCATTTTCCACAAGTTGATATGATTCTTTAGGGTCTTAATGAAAAGTCTGTAACATAGTTTGGTTAAAATTTCTCAATGGTAGTGTAAAAACAGCTCTTTACAACTTGTAAAAGTGCATGTAGCATCCTATGACCCCTTTAAGGCCATTTCGCAATTTCAATCATCATACAATAAAAAGCAACAGCCACCCTTCCTCTTCTCATCGAAGACATGCGATGCAGCACTAAACAGTCTCTCCCTGTCGGTGCTTATAATGATTTTGCATCTTTCTCGGACAGATTTAAATGCTTTCACACTGCTGACATGTTTACTGCATTAGTGTGGGCCTCTATTTGATCGCGTCACGTCATTGTTCAGTACATATTATTCAGTTTTTTCGCTTATTCAGTTGCCGAACATTTGGTGCATCCCTAAAAATTATCATCATATGTAGCCGGCTAGCCTCTGTTCTGCCTGTGTGCGTTCATGTGTTTTGGAGGAGCCGTGGCTTTGGAGAGTGATTTGTAGTGTGGGTGAGATCTTATGCTTTCAAAGTTAGCTTGCTATTACCTTTAAAGTCTGCATGTGTTAGCTTGAGTGAAATTATATTTTTTCCTGGATCAATAATATATGCACATTTCCTTTTGAAGAAAAGTAGAACACTTTAGCACACATTTTGAAAAGAGTACCTATTTAAAGAAATAATATACTTTAAAAGAACATACTTAATGTAATAGCTTGTTCTTACATAACATTATACTCAATGTTATTAAAATATACTTCTGTTATTTTGCATGTTATCTGCAATTTATAGTGTTTGTGACCAACATACGTAGGAAATAGTAAATTCAAATACATATTGAAATGTGTCTGAAGTATACTGACGAATGTAATCAAGCATTCATGGTAAACTAAAATGTAATTCAATGTAATTTCTATCGAAAAATGAATGTCATGCATTTAAATATATTTGTTATGATGAAGTTGCAATTTAGCACATTTAAAATATATTAACAATGTAATACTGAATAACATATTAAAGGTTAAAATTATAATCAAGTACATAATGTGCTTTAATACATTAGTAAACACATCAAAATAAGTGTACTTCTTTAAAGCATTATAAAATATTACTAAAACAGCGATTTAAAATGTGCTTTGAAGTACAACTTTTATTTTGACATTATTACAAAGCCCACTTTTTAAGATACTTTTAAAGTGTACTTACTCTAAGCACACATAAGTGGCCTTGTTTTCATTAATATTATATGATCTACAAATTGGGATTTTTAAGATGCTTTTAACATTTGAAGTCCACTGCAAGTGTACACACAGTACAATTAAGTGCACTTCCTTTTCACAAGTGCATTTCCAATTATGCCTTTTTTGCATTTTTGGTAATTATGAATCAATCAAAACAATCAGAACATATTGAACGGTGACCCATTTTCTGATTTCACAATGCACATCACACTGAAAACGTCAGAACAAATATTTGCTCCTTTAACAGGACATAAAGAGCAGCAGAGCAAGCTGGAAGTGGAACCAATGGACTTCAAAACTGTCGGCTAAGCCTCAACACTCCTGGCAAAACACAGTAATTCTGGACTCGCTTTGGATGAATCTGTTGAGAATACCACCTGACTAGTGGCCTCCAGGTAATTTGAGTCTGAGGCCCCTGGGCGAGTGTGCTAAACTGAGTGGGCTTATGGGTAAGAGTGTCTCCATCTTCACTGACCTTGAAGAGCATTTTTTAAATACACTCAAAATGAAAACCACGGGTGAATGGAAAGTCCACCTCTGACACAACCTCTCATCGCAACGAAAAGCCGATAAACCAAGCAATTTACAGTTTACACTTCACTGAAAGCACACTGAATGAATCTTAGAATTGTTTAAAAGAGTTGAAATGAACACTGTCATGTATCTCCTCACCTTCATTCAGAATTAAAGAAGCGTGACAATCAGCGGTGACTGAACTGATTTTCGCATTCCAGCTTTCAAACTGTCCCTGAAAAAAAAACCTTATTTAGACGTCTTGGCACTGCGGATATATTTCTTTCACATTTGGATATAGTTGCGCTATTCGCCCCCAGATGTATACAGAAGATATCATTACACAGGGCATCAGGATGAACCATAGTGATGTTGTTAACGCTTATGAATATTCCTACGCATTTCTCCCAGGCACTCCAAAAAGGAAATTGAAACCTCTGAAGTGGAACGGAAAGGAACTAAGCCTGCACAAAGTGAATTAGGCTTTACTGTTAAAAGCACAGAATTCAGGAAAAGAAAGAAAAATCAATACATGGTGTGTCTAATTAATTCCTGAAGGGATTTCTCAACTCCAAACAAGAATTAATTAGCCCAGACATCACGTTTTTTTTCTCCCTTTTCCAAAATCAGGACCTTGAAACACTCACTCTAGGATTCAAAAATAAATACACCATTTTATACCACATACATCACAGTAACACACAACCAGTTGCATCCTGAATAATCTGAATATGCTTGCTGGACAACAGCTAGATTGCATCTTCTGAAGGAAGTATAATGCAGGGCAAAGGAGTTTTTTTTATTTTTCTCAAAGATGATTTACTGAAACTATTGAGTTCTAGTGAATTTCTGTTAAGTCTGGCCAAAAAACACCCACTTAGTCAGGCAGAGCCGTCTGACCAGCAACAAACCGTAGTTAATTTCATTGCTACTTTCTGTTTAGGGGATGCATTTATCTGAAATAGATTGCAAAATAAAAACAGCACTTTCAAATGTGAAGAAAATGTCGGATTTTTAAATAAGTAAACACTGGACAAACAGTGAACAGGAAAATAAAAAAGGTACAGTAGGTATTAAGCACAGATTATTTCACTAACACAATATGCGTGGATAACTAGTTAACTTGCTACTAAATGCTTCAAATGAAAACTCTGAAGACATTTCAAAGAAATGATGCTTGGCAATCTATGGCAAATCAAGTGATTATTTTGTCCTCAAATGTTTCTGACGATAAAATAAAGTAGGGATGCACCGAAATGAAAATTCTTGGCCGAAGCCGAAACCGAACAAAATGAAACACTGGGCCAAGGCCGAATACCGAATACCAAACACGGTTTCACATTTTTCCCCCATGTAGGCCTATTTTGCCTTTTTTTTTTTCACCATTGCATTAATTAAATTGCCAAATGTGCTTTTTACGGTTTTGTCCTGCTTTTCAAATAAAAAATCAATTAAAAAAACAACAATTTAAAAATATTTACTTAACACTGAACATTTTTTTAACATTCTAGCAGACATTATACCAACAAAGCACAATTTAACTTAAAATTAATAAGTTAGTAAAATAATATTTTTTGGCCATGTTTGAGACTTGAATCAGGCATGTATTTTTTACTGTACAAATAAAGGCAGCCTTGCTGACCAGAAGAGAATTTTTTTAAAACATTAGAATATAATACAGATCCCAATTTGAACACTATGTGTGAATGTTATAATAAATGTATTAATAGAGCTGTTGTAGGGTAATTATTATTATCATTATTATTGTCTTACTTTTGTATTTTATTTTACAGAACGACAGTACAATTACAATACTATCATTTATGAATGTCGATGGAGTTGTTGCTTTTGCTCGGATTTTATTTTGGCAGAAACCTGCAGGAAGATCTCAGTGCTTGCTTCTTTTTGTTGACAACAGCATGCAGATTTATAAATGATTGTCGTTACAAATTTGGGAAGATGTTTGTCGCACATATCACATTGTCACATGCCTTTAAAAAAATTCACAAAAATGTTACTGAGCAACTGACGAGTAACAAGTTCAGCGCAGATTTTCCTCGCGCTTTGGACTTTGAACCCTGGTGCCGCGAGCTCCTGCAGAGCTATCAGAATACATGCAATTCGTGCGTGCATTAGAAAATATAACATTCTGCAGTTTATTTACTAATCGTTTGAGGTACTTTCGTGATTTCAATCATCATACAGTAACCTAACCACCAGCATGTTTGCTGCATTAGCGCGTGCCTCTATTTGATCGCGTTCGGTACATATTATTCGGCCTTTTCGCTTATTCGGCTGAACAACGAATAATTTCGGTTGCCGAATATTCGGAGCATCCCTAAAATAAAGACTAGACACTGTTGTGATACCAATAAGCTGAATTATTTTAAAGGAACAGCCAATATTAAAATGCAAAAAAAGGGGGGGAAAAATCTTTTAAATTCTTCTATAAGTAAATTTAGACATCACAGTACTGTAATGCACAGTTAGATACACTAAAAAAAACTAGAAAAAAAATACAAATAAATCTTTCACACTACTCAAGTTTGCATCATTACAAAAATTGTAATATTTAAATAACAATGAAATAAAATTAAAATATTTAAAATATTTAAATAACATGCAAATACCAGCAAATGTATATATACAGTAAAGAGAATCTATTTAGAATCTAAGAGATCTAAAAACAAAAGGAATATTACAGAGCTTTAAGGCCCGCCTACCTGACGTCACTCAACCCAGTGTCAGCAAACCAGAATGCCTAAAATGGTAATCACAGTTAGATACACAAAAAAACTAGAAAAAAAATACAAATAAATCTTTCACACTACTCAAGTTTGCATCATTACCAAAATTGTAATATTTAAATAACAATGAAATAAAATTAAAATATTTATTTATTAAAATATTTAAAATATTTAAATAACATGCAAATACCAGCAAATGTATATATACAGTAAAGAGAATCTATTTAGAATCTAAGAGATCTAAAAACAAAAGGAATATTACAGAGCTTTAAGGCCCGCCTACCAGACGTCACTCAACCCAGTGTCAGCAAACCAGAATGCCTAAAATGGTAATTTTCTTCCAGGAAAGTTACCAGTTAAGTTATCGAAATTTCACCATGCAGCAAGCAATATTGGCTTGGAAAATTTGTTTCCACCACAACTTTTACATAAAATGCTTTTATGGAACAATTATGTCATTACCTCTAGGAATAAATCGTCATTTTTCCAGTGGTTTGAAAGGAATATATATTTTGTTATGGATCTGTTCTATGATAGTGGAAACATTCTGTCTTATGAAGACTTTTCTTCATTTTTACAACTTCCCCATTCCCTTTAAAGAATTTCAACAAGTTGTTAAAGCTATTCCAAATGGGTTGATAAATAGTCATCTAACTTTTGGAAGCAATGAAAGGATACTTCCAGAGTTAATAGATGGTACTGAAAGATTTACTTTATCTTATAATAATAAAAATATTAGACACATGTTTCAGTCAAAACATAAAATCTCCCTTAGAGGAAAATTCCATTGGAATGCAAAAATTTCCGATATTAAAGTAGCTTGGTCAAATCCTTACAAATGTTGTATTTTGAACAAAGTTAAAGAGGTACATTTCAAAATGCTTCACACAATTTACCCATGTACAATAGCTCTTTCTAAATTCATGGACATTGGCAATAGTTGCATTTTCTGTAAAGCACACGAGGAAGACTTGTCTCAGTTGTTTTATAATTGTGATGGTGTCTTTTAGATTTTGGTCTGATGTTAGTGCCTTTTTATTTGTTCAAAGAAATGTCAATTACATGCTCTCTTTAAAAGATGTTATTTGCACATATTTACACAAAAGCAAAATGACTGAGTAGGCTATGTCATTAACTTTTACATTTCGCAAGGTAAATATTACGTTCATTAAAAAAAATTGTGAAATCCATACCAAAATGTAATTTATTTTTATTAGAGATAGAAGCTTTTTTATTGTATATATCCCCCACTGATTTTGTCCCAAGGAAGATAATTTGTACTATTGTTTAGCTGTATAAATGTTGTTGTTGTTGTTATTATTATTATTATATTTTATTTTTCCTCTCTTAAATGCACATAAAGATTGCTCTTCTGTGTATGTGGACATATTTGTTAAAATGTATGTTAAATCTTTTCTTCAATAAAAAAAAAATGCATAAAATGATTGAAAAGTACCTTCCATTTCTCCGATTGGCTAATACGCCCTGATTCTTTTTACTTTTCTTGTCAACTTATTTATTTATTCATTCATTGCCCTTTATAGACTACCAAAGGACAAACATTTTATTTGTGATACTCAAAAATCGGTTGTAGACTTGCAAGCCTATGGTGCCCAAATGCCCAAAGATATGAGCAGGGCTATGCACAACTATATCTCTGGCCTGGACAAACAATCCTTCCACACATTTAAGGCTCTCTGCTGTGTTTAAATGGATATATTCGAGTGTAAAAACAGCAGCGCGCTTCATGAGCATGGTAATGTGACCCTATGAGCTCCTGTTAACAAAACGCTTCAGTAATAATGCCAACATCACAACAGCTAATGTTAGAGGAAACAGCTCCTCAGGCACATTCACCACAGATGCAGGCACACGCTAAACGATAATGACAATGAGAGAGAGAGAGAGAGACAGGGTCCACTTTATTTTCTCGGAATCTGTGGCGAAGCAAGGGTTGTTTAGCTGCAATGACTGTTGGCCTTTATGTAATTGAGTTTATACATTGACATTTATGCAGAGCAGCGGCTGTCATTAATGTCAATGGTAGCGGTATTACACGAGCCATCAAATTGAAATCATATCGCTCGCGTTTAACTTTGTGCACTTCAGTAAACATGATCACTTAACTATGTCTCCGATTAAAGTCTATATATTAAGACTCCTGAGACTGCATGAGTATTTAATGCACCATATGTACCATAAATATACGTTTCATTGTGTTTAGTAAATGTTTGTATATGCACTTGTTAATGGCAATAAAATGCAGCCACATTCATCTCTGCAGAGCCAGCAAAACAGTGTAAGCACCTGCACAACTGAGGTAAACAACTACGTTAGCTGTTCTAGCTAACTTCCTGCTTAAGTTACTCAGTGCAAGCTGTCTAGCGCATTTATTTCACAGCTATATTTGCATCCATGCATCTTGATATTTTGTAGTCGACAGCTGAGAAATATTGTATTCATCTGACATGTCAAACTCACCGCACGCTGCTTTAGCTTCCTCCTCCTGAAGGTTTGAGAATAGGCGCTTACTGTACCGGATATTACGTCACTGGTTGACGTATTAAAAAACCCGCGGAAATCACACCGCTTGGGAGCAATAGTAAACTCTTTATACGTAAATATTTGCCTTCATACAATAGTATTTATTGAAACGGAATGCTTTTACAAAAGTATGAAATACGAAGGCAAAAATTATTCCACTGTATAGGCTATATTTAAAATATATAGCTTTTTGTTTCATATAAAGTAGCCTGTAAAAAAAGGAAAAGTTAACATACAAAATAGCAAACAAAACAATGCAAACAATTGTACAAAATTACAAAATTAACAAATAATGTGACCATGTTCAGAATAAATAAATACATGTAAACTTAAAAACTTAGAAAGAGAAACTACACATATACCATGGACATTAAAGTAGGGTGAAAGTACAGATTAATCAACCAAATAATTATTCTTTCAACAATTATTCTTTTATTAATATAGCTAAGTTGTGCTCAAAATTTGCCTAAAATGCAAAATAATAAGATAATTTAGACATAATAAAGATACATTTCCAAAAGTACAAACCTGTAAAATAACATTTGAAAAGTTAAAAAGTTGAAGGTAGCCTACTGTTGTATATTTACAGTTTGTGAAATTCCATTCTATTTTGTTTTATTTTTGTATTTTTTTTATGTAAAGTCATAATTGTATATAATATATAGCCTAATTTTGTTTTGATCTGATATTTGCAATGGTTACCATTTACAGTTTTAGTGTTTACTATCATAGTGCGATTTTGTTTAATAAAACGAGTTAGAATCAGTTTGACCAGTATATGGAACCCACAATTAAAAAAACATAGAAAACACACACACATTCACAAATGCATTTTCCTCATTTTTTGATTCAAAGATCATATCAAGTGAGTATGTTAAAGACTGAACTATAGGAAATGTCCCCAGTTTTCATTTCAGAAATCTAGTCACCTTACAGTAAAGTATTTCTTTATGATTCATACAGTATGGCTCATTACTTGCACTGATGTGCAATATTGCTTCTGTTTATGATTATTTATGTAATTTATCTGAGGCTCATCTGTTCTGAGGACTCTCCATATTTAACCATGTTTCAGTGCATTTGTTGGCACATCACCGTGGAGAATTAGTCCTTAAAGCTGCTCTATGACGTCGCCTCTGGTTACTTTCCTGGCATGGATGCATTGAAACTCAAAGCTACTGTGAAATCCTATAAAATGTCAGCCAGGAAGCGCCTGCCCTCCAGCATCCCACCTGCTTGATACCGATTCAGGTTCCTCTGTATCCCGCAGGATCCTATGACAGGATACCTGTATGAGTGAGCCAAGATTCTCAAAGGTCTTCCCCCAGGATGTCTGCCTGCTCAATACTTAATTAAGATTATGTAAGTACATGCTATAAGATTCTTGGCTGCCTGTTTGACTGACTCACTCAAGATCATGATCCTGTTAGATTTTGGACACAAGGGGCTGCCATTAATGAGGCACAAATAATGTGTAAATCAGACACTTTTCCAGAGCACTAATCCAATTTTTCATCAGATGTGTTTGTAATTTACACCTTTTCGTGACCAGGCATGCATGTTAAATGAAAGATACACATTTTTCCATTTGCAGTGAAGTGCGCAAGAGAACATGGATGCATTATCTAAACTCTTTAAAAAGAGACAATAAAGCAAAGAGGCATTAGCATGCAAAGTACTGAGTTGATAGTAATGTATCATGGAAGCATTTAGTGTTCATATTATAAATGTGCATCACTATTTGTAAATGTAAAAAGTTATTCTTATTCATTGCTTAGAGGAAAAGTTCACTGAAAATTGACAATTGGCTGAAAATTTACTCTTCCTCAGCCCATACAAGATGTAGAAGAGTTTGTGGTAACACTTTCTATGAAGCCCGTATTTATAATACATTATAAGAGTATTGTTAAGGCATTATAATGAATGCATAATGTATTATAAACAACCTTATAATATGTTGTATCATCTCATGAATAATCATAACAACAGTTTAAATGCATTATAATATTTACTTATTTGTGGTTATACTGTAGCTTTTAAGAGTATGATGATGTATAACACGAACACAGTGCATCCACTTAACTTACAATGGATTATATTTCCCATAGTTATAATATATTATAAGTCTCATATCTTGCTATTGTTAACTTGTTACTTTACTTAAAGCAGACAAAGACCACTTATAAATAATTACAACAACAACAACAACAATAATAATAAAAATAAAAATAATATATTTTCTTAAACAGCCATAAGATCAGAGATCTTGATCAGATGAATGTGTAATATGGCACATTTGATTTTAACTATATTTATTGTAATATCAGTAAGATAGTAAGATACTGTACAGATCTTAAATAATGTCAAGATATGAGACTTATAATCCATTATAAATTAAGTGGATTTAACATGGAGTTTATGGCGTGTTATAAATAATCATACTCAGAAAAGTTATAACCACAAATAAGTAAGTTTTATAATGTATTATAATTGTTGTTATGATTATTTATGAGATGAAACAACATATTATAAGTGTTTTTATAATTCATTATGCATTCATAATAATGCCTTAAGAATACCCTTATAATGTGTTATAAATACGGGCTTCATAGAGAGTTTGTTTCTTCATCAAAAGAGATTTGGAGAAATTTAGCATTATATCACTTGCTTACCAATGGATCCTCTGCAGTGAATGTGTGCCGTCAGAAATGACATAAATTCACAAGACATTAACTGATGGACTAGAGTGGTGTGGATTACTTGTGGATTATTGTGATGTTTTTATCAGCTGTTTGGACTCTCAATCTGACGGCACCCATTCACTGCAGAGGATCCATTGGTAAGCAAGTGATATAATGCTAAATTTCTCTAAATATGTTCCGACAAAAAACAAAGTCATCTACTTCTTGGATGGCCTGAAGGTGAGTAAATTGTTCCTTTAAGACTTTTCAGTAACTACAGAATTCTTGTTTTAGGTCATAGGCCTTCAACCCTGCTCCTGAGGACCCACTGTCCAGCAGAGTTTAGCTACAACCCCAATTAAACACCTCTGAACCAGCTAATCAAGGTTTTCAGGATCATTTGACAAGTCACAGGTCAGGTTTGCTGAAGCGGGTTGGAAATAAACTTTGCAGGGCAATGGAACCTTAGGAGCAGGTTTTAGGTTTTTTTTTTTAGTCGACCAAATCTCAAACCTTCTTGACGTTACAGTTTTAGAGGAAAATGAATCTTAAAATGGCAATGTATAATTTCTAGGTATTTCTTTGTAATAAAAATTTTAATATTTAATAAGTAGACCACAAAGCACACTATAATTATATAATTACACTATTTTCAGTAGTCCTCAGCTCTTATTATTCATGTCACGAATCCGGTTCATGAACTTTCGTCCAATTACCACCAAAGGTCGCTCTTCCATTTTAATGATTCTCTCACTACACAGACTTTCACATGTCATCCCGGACTACATTTCCCAGCAGCCATTTCACTAATCACACGTTCACCTGAAACCAATCACACACTAATTAACACCCACTCAGATCCTGTTCAAACTGTCGAGTATTGTTAAGCATTTATGCTGTTTAGCGTAGCTACTTTACCAAAGGTCGCTCTTCCATTTTAATGACTCTCTCACTACACAGACTTTCACATGTCATCCCGGACTACATTTCCCAGCAGCCATTTCACTAATCATACGTTCACCTGAAACCAATCACACACTAATTAACACCCACTCAGATCCTGTTCAAACTGTCGAGTATTGTTAAGCATTTATGCTGTTTAGCGTAGCTACTTTATGGAGCCAATTCCCTGTCATTGTTTGAGTTTTCCATAGTCTAGTCATAGTCTTGCCTTGCCTGTTTTCTTGTGTTCTGATTCTTGCCTGTGCATCCTGGATTACCCCTCTCGTCTCGCCCTGTTCGGATACTGATTACCACTCGCCTGGACCATCGCCTGTATTTGGATTAACCCTCTGGATTACCCTGTTTGGACATTGTTTGCCGAAGATCAACCACGCCCGTTTACTGGACTATTCTTGTGTCTTGCCCTCAATATACCTGTTGCCATTGTCTGACCCGCGCCTGTTTCTGACCACACCTTTGAATAAAAGCTTTGCAAATGACGTCTCTCGTCCCTGTTGCCTCGTTACAATTCAAGTCATGGTAAATTAATGCATGTCAACACAGGCCCCTGACTTGGTTGATGTGTCTTAGATCATTAAAAGTGCTAAACAAACTAGGCATGTGCTAAGTGTGTCTGTCAGAACATTGTGCTATGTTTAGACATAAAACTTTGTGACAAACAAGTGAAGACAGGTTTGGCTCATTTCACACTTATATATTGTAGTACCCACATTCTCACACTGGGGATATGACTGTATCTTATGTGTATCACACTTTTATTTGTCCCTCCTCAACGAACTTTTCCAGGTCAGAAAATACTGAAGATGACACAGCCAATTGTGAGGCTTCAAGTGGACCAATTAGGAGATGCAGAATTCTCCCAGTAGTCTATTTCCTTTCGATTTTTGGTTCTTCTTTGGCTACATCAAATGAGTTCCACATTCTGCTTTCAAAAGTTACCTCAAAAGATCTCACAGGGAAAAAAGTCAGAAGTCCGGGTTCTGGCTATGAGATCTCACAATTCTAACTTTTCGTAGAATTTTGAGTTTCTATCTTGCAGTTTATATTAAAAACGTCAGAATTGCGAGACAGAAACTCAAAATTCTAAGAAAAGTTAGAATTGAGAGATCTCAGAATCAGAACTCAGAATTCTGACTTTGTTTCCTCACAAGTTTATATCCCAAATTTCTGTTTTTTTTTTTCCACCAAGGACTAAAAATAAAAATGGTAATTGTGACTTTTTATCTCATGATTCAGACTTTTTTCTTAAAATTGCGAGTTTATATCTCATAATTCTAAGAAAAAAAATAAACATTTTGCATTGAATCACATTGTGTTGAAAAGACTCGAAATTGGATCGCAATGCAATATAGGAGTGAATCATATCGTATCGTATCGCACCGCATCGGTATAGCTGTTTTATGTATCTTTAATGTATCGTATTGTTGGCTATGCATCAAGATGTATATCGCATCGGCCTCAGTTATGGATATGAACATCCCTAATACAGAACAAAAACATTTGTAATAAGCAAACTTCAACTTCACATGGCGTTAAAAATCGCTATACTCATATGCAATGTGCTGATTGACCACAGATGTCCATCTAGCGCATGTTTACATAGAAGAACTATTACAAAGCAGCACAACAGTACATAAACAGCTTCTGTCTGAACAAAACTCTGTTTGTCCCATTTAAACTTGTAGAAGCTGAGAGTAGAAGCATAAAAAAAAAACGGTGGAAACAGACTTTGCTTACAAAAACAGATGTCAGCATGTCACCTCGTCTGGTTTTGTTGCAAACAGGGCTTTCTGTTCTCAACAATGCACAGAATGAAGATGAATGCATCTAAAAACAGTAGATTATCTAGACATGCCGTTGACAAGGAATTCCTCAGCAACTTCTTTTCGCTTCTTCTGATTCAACAAAAATTGTCAGGTGAATGTTTGGATGTCGAAGGGGCATTTTCAGGAAAAGAGTCAACCCGTGAGTGAGCGTTTGTAATCTGACATAAATGTGATATAGGAGTTGAAATTTCTTTCCCTTCCTTCAGTTACGGCAATTAGCCCAGTTATTCTCTCTCTGGTGGATAGCTCAGAAGCATGCAAAATGAGGCAACATAAAGGCTTGCCACTACCTAACAGACCTCGGGTCCAACTCGAAAACAATACAAATGAAGAGTTTGTCATTTTGGGGTCATCCCATGACCACACGGCATGTCTTGGGGTTCCTCACAGCATCAACACCAAAGCCTTGGAGACCTATTATAAGCAGGCCCTGGACAGAGGCTTTGCTTCCAGCACTTTCCTGATGAAATGCCACATGTTTTATGGGAAGTAACTCTATGGTGGACAGGGTCATAATGAGCCCGTGGAGAACCAGGCATCTGTCAGCGTTGGGCTTGTGTGTGTGTGTGTGTGTGTGTGTGTGTATGTATGTGGCAAATATGAAAGTGAGACTAAAGAGAGAGAACGAATGATGAATAATAAAGAGAACAAGAGATATAAGACTCCTGTGGACAGTAAATTCAGCAGTCAGATGGTGCAGGCACACACATTACACCGATATATAGGGAAATTCTTGGCTGAAAATATAATACATACAGATTGAACTGCTTTGTTTACTGCTGGCATTAGTAAAGGCCATTTATAGAGAAACCTGGATTATTGATCTGAGCTCTTATTTTATGAAAATAATTTGATGAAAGATATATTAAAGGATAAAATGTGAGTGGTTCTTATGTGTAAAACTTGCTGCCACAATGCTATAGGGTGTTATGTTTACTGGCTAAAGTCTATGATAGAAAATTAATAAAATCAGCACAAATAGTTGAAGTGTATATAGATTAAATAAAAAACTAAATTAAATCCACAATCAACCTTTCAAGCTTTCAAAGCCCCAACTGATACGTGAGCCATAAGGCTGTAACCACTATACTGTTCAGATCAATCTCAGACTTCCAAGCTGGCCAACATGGAGGATGCCCAGGGCAGATTGGGTAGACATGCTGGAGACAAGCGACTTGCCTACATTTTAAAGGGATAGTTCACCCCAAAATGAAAATTCATCATTAAATATTTAAGGTTATTATAGTTAACCAAATCTATGAGCATGGAAGAAAAAAAATCTTTGCTTTAAATAAAATAAATGTTAAATAACATAAAATATTTTTTTAAAAATCCACTTCTTTTATTTCAGCCAAAATTTCTAATGTTTGCACTTGAAGTGCTAAAATAACTAAAACTATATAGACAAAACCAAAACATTTCTTGAAATAAAATAAAAGTTGATTGAAATAAAGTAAAATAATTAACAACTTAAATGTATTTTATTTCAGGCAACATTTCTAATTTTTGAACTTGAATACTAAACTAAAACTAAATAAAACGAGAAAAAAATATCGGGGTGGTAGGAATTATTTTTTTTTTTAATGTTTTGCATTCTCTCGCAAAACTTTTGCATTCCCTTGAGAAACCTTGCATTCACTGGCAAAGATATTTGCGTTCTCTCGCAAAACAAGTTGAGTTCGGACAAACACTTCCTGTTTATTATACAGCTTGTAGTGGTTCATAAAATGCTTAACGCGGCTTAATGAAGAAGATAAAAAAGACCAAATATGCTATATTATGTATTAAAAATATGTGTGTCTACATGCAAGCAGATGAGCCCAAAATATGAGCTGAATTGCACTATAAGCGTTTTCTCCCCCACAGAAAAGCGCGCTTAACGTGGCTTAATATAAAAAACAGTGATTAAACAGACCAAATTTTATATTTTATTAAAAATATAGGCCTACACTATGTACAAAAGCAACGTGCCAAGAGTTTTTTTTATATATGTTTTGTCTACGGGGGTGAAAACACATGAAACGGCGTGTTCTGTTCTGGGCTCATCTGCTTTTCTATTCTTAATATAAACTGTAAACAGATTTGGTATTTTTAAATCACCGTCTTCGTTCATTAGCCTACCTTAATAGTTTTCTATGGGGAGAAAAGCTTAACGTGCAGCGTGTTGCGTTCATATTCTGGGCTATTCTGCTTTATTCATAGTAATATTATTAATACGTTTATTAATATTAGCCTAATAATGTTATCAGTATTTATTATTATCGAATTTGGTCCTCCAATATCACTGTTTTAAAACATTAATCCACATTAAGCATTTTAGAGTGTCCCAAAAACCGTGCCTTGAACTAAGCACTAACTGTATTTCTTTATACTTGAGTCCAAGTTCAAAATAAAACTCTATGAACTGCTCCATTGTGAACATATGGAACTATGAACTACTGCAAGCTGTATACAGGAAGTGTTTGTCCGAACTCAACTGGGGCAAGTTCAAGCTCAAACCAGTGCGCAACGTTTTGCTACGGTTTCCATTTGTACTACATGTATCCTGGAAACGGTGTGCAACAGGGTTAGAGTTTTCTCTTGTTTGGTGGGTGTGTCAAAAATGTCAGCCAAATCAGCAGCAACATGTATATAAACCACACGGTATTAAAGGCAGAGTAAGCGATTTCTGGTAGCCAATGTTGATATTTGAAATCACCAAAACAAACACGCCCCTACCCCAAAAGGGTCTTGCCCCTATTTTGATAGCTCCGCCCCACATATACGTACTTGCGTCATCAGAACAGCGTGTTCAACGCACCACTGTTTCGTTTAAAAAACATTTTGCACCGTTTTGTCGTGGCTGAACGCAGCCCTGGTTTTGCGAGAGAATGCAAAAGTTTTGCAAGGGAACGCAAATATCTTTGCGAGGGAACGCAAAGTTTCTCGAGGGAACACAAAAGTTTTGAGAGAGAACACAAAAAAAATTTGAAAAATATTTTTTCCTCCCACCCCACATTTTTTTCCACTCACCCCGATTTTTTTCCACGACCATGTGCCTTTAGGGGCTCCATACAAAACCAAAACTAAGACAATAAAATCATTTCTTGAAATAAAATGAAAGTTAACTGAAATAAAGCGAAATACTTAAAAAAAACTTACATTTATTTTATTTCTAATTTCTGAACTTGAATACTAAACTAAAATTAAATAAACTAAAACTAATAAATAAAAATGAATAAAAACTATATAGACAAAACTAAAACTAAGACCATAAAAACAGTTTCTTTTTTTGAAATAAAATAAAAGTTAACTGAAATAAAATATTTAAAAACTTGAATTTGTTATAATTTTTTTCAAGCAACATTTCAAATTTTTTAACTCGAACTTAACTAAAAATGAACTAATAAAACAAATTAATAAAATTATATAGACAAAACTAAAACTCAGACCATAAAGCATTTTCATTACTTGAAATAAAATAAAAGTTAACTGAAATAAAATAAAAGTTAACTGAAATAAAATAAAATAAAATATTTAAAAACTTAAACTTATTTAATTTCAGGCAACATTTCTCATTTTGGAACTTACTAAAATAAGTAACTAAAACTAAATGAACTAAAACTAATAAATAAAAAATTAATAAAACTATATAAACATTTAAATTATACAAATTACAAAAACAACTAAATTACTATAACTAAAAAGTAAAGTGGAAACATAAAAAAATAAAAAACAAAAACTATAATAGTATATCAGTGATACTAAAATAACACTGATAGACACACACACACACACACACACACACGTGTTTATACAGCTATGGGGGGCCTTGCCATATGACATGCACTGACGTACACACAACCTTTTTTTCACCGTAGAAAGTCATTTAAAATAATGTTGTCCCCTTGTGCCCCATGCATTAAAATGGACTTCACAGTGCAAATCCAAATCCCTGTGACACCATAATTAAACTATGAAATTACATGTTCTGCTCATGGTTTGTTCCAATGGCACTAATTAGGACTTCCTTTTTCATGGCGCAAATAAAGCACTGAGTTGCATTTGTAATATTTATTTAGTTTGTCAAATTGATTTGAATCAATGTGTTATTATCTGCTGCATCAGAGCCATTTTGGAAGGAAGGTGTGATAATGACCCATTTCATGCAGACTAGGCTTTTGTGTGGCTGCAGTATCTTTAGACACATCAGCCAGGGAATTATTTCCCTCAGCTGTTTTTATACCCCGCAGCTATTTTTGTAAAACAGAGAATTTGTGTAACTTACAATATATGTGCGAACCGTTTAGCTTCTTGAAATAAGACGTAGTCTGGATGACGTCTGAACATATGAAAATCATAACATTAATAAAGGAGAGAGAAAATCAACACTACTACACAGATGTAAGTGGGAATCGTAAACAATATGTTAATTTTGGCAGCCATCTGACCTGCTTCCATAAAATATATGCTAATTTGCAGCTACTAATTAACAATAAAATGTGGTGCACTAGTTAAACAATGAAGTTTGAGGGTGTTTAATCAACCACTTGAGCTCAGAACACAAACGTTGAAAAAGGTGGAAGAACTAGTTTGAATGGTTTTCTGTCATCGATGGCACATTAAGGCTTAGTCCGCCAGTTCTTATGTTCAATTCTTTGATAATTATATACAATTATGCAGGGCATAATTAAATTCATCATTATCCCAAGTACAATGCGGTAACAAGAGAGCAGAACGAGAAAATGTTTGATTGTGATAATTACTGAAATTATTACATGAAGACATCCCCTTGTAATTCAGAAATACTTCATTCCCAACCAGGAGGCCACACACAGCCTTGGAACATAGTTAACAAGTAAACAAAGTTAGTGAACAGAGAAAGAAAATAGCGTTCAGAAACATTCACTTTTATTTACCAAGACTTCCCTCCAGTTATAGAATAATGAGTTCACACTGTGTGTGTCCAGATCATAAAAAGCTTTATATCATATTCAGGGCTAGAAAGAAACTGGAAACAGACCATCCATCCAATGCATTAATGAGTGTGTGTGTGTGTGTGTGTGTGTGTGTGTGTTTTGAACACTTTAGCTCTATGTGGATTCATTAGTGTGGGACTTATTTAGGTTGTTATCAAACATTCTTTTTCAGTAATTTAATATTTTTCATTGGTATTTTTCATAAGTAATAATTATACATTATGTTTAACAAATCATTAATTATTTGAAATGAACATTCAAACGGACAGAGGTCATAAAACAATAACAATAAATGTATTTATAACATATGGACATTTTTCTACAAACTACTTTTCCAAATAATAACAGTAATAATAAATAGAGCTGCAAGCAGCGATTACCGGGGTTCAAGCGCTTTAAGACATTTAAGCACATAAGGAAAAAAACATTGTGTATTATTTAACATGCTTGTAACCAGCTAAAACAATGATTAAAAAGAGCATTTTTGGAAACTGCAGTTAATTTAATTTACCATATAAATAAACATATTTATATGGTAAATATATGCTGTTATAGCGCCACCTATGGTACGATCTCCATAAAACTCACATGTGCTCACTTAGTTTTGTGGCGTTTTGAGGTTTCATTCAGGATAGGCTTTTGGCCACCGAGTTTCGTGGTGCTCAAAATTCATGGGCCAAGGATGGACAGGTTTTTTTGAGGTACGCGAAATGTCCTTGAAGACACTTGTGGCCCTTTGGACAAAGACACAGTAAACAAATTTTTAAGTCAATCGGACTAATGGGAGCGTATTTATAGCCATTTTTATGTTTTTTCCTTGTTTTAGCGCCACCAAGTGGCCAAACTCCACGTTTTATCATTGTGACCTCCGATTGAGCTCTTACATACGTGGTCCGAGTTTGGCAAAATTATCTCTTTCCATTAAGGGGATATTGACGTTTTAGTAAAAGCGGCTCCGGCCCTTGCAAACGTTTTGGCGTTCCGTCACAATGGTGAGTCGAAAGTTCAACTTTTTTTTTGGATAATTATTGGTATTCACTCTCCAGAGAATCTCTCTGCACTGCTTTGGTTCTGATCGTGTGAAAAACCTAGGACTAGTTTGCAAAAGTACGTTTTTTCAAGAAATCAAGGATTCCAAGCAGTGCCGATCCTAGACTTCTGGGGGCCCTACGCAAAAGTGTGTCGGCGGGGGTGGGGGGAGTTGGGTATGAGTGGTTATGAACGAATGAATTAAACGAATTTGTCTGTGTTTCACTCTGTCTCGAATCACGCTCGCGGAAAGCGCTTGAGAAACAGTCTCTTCCGTGGCTCGGTACGCTTTCAACTCGAGCAAGACTGTACGACATTCACATTACATGATTTGACTGATTTTTACGTAGAAAGGGCGACAGCGCACCGCATTAAAAGAAATGATCATTCAAGTTTTCATAGCCGCTGGCCAAATTCAAAAACAAAACTAAAATTAAATCATCTTTGAGAGCAAGGGTGTTTCGGGGGCCCTACGCAGCTTGCGTATTTTGCGTATAGGTAGGATAGGCTCTGATTCCAAGAATATAAGACACTTGAGCTTGCCACTAACAGTTAAGGAGTTATGAGAGATTTCGAACTTTTGATCGCTGTAGTGCCACCATCAGGCCAATTGGGGTGAGCCTTGGTGACGTTGTAGGCGGTGAGTACTACCATCCCACCAAGTTTCAAGTCTCTACGACTTACGTTTTATTTTGCCAAATAACTTTTAGGTGGAGAATGCCGATCCTGGGACATTCTAATAACAAAAAAGTATGCAGTCCTTTCAAACCTCAAACAATGCAAAGAAAAAAGGCATATTCATTTTTAAATGTTAGTACCCACATTCCTCTAAATACTGTAATTGAAACTGATAATTTTGTAATCTCTCTCTCTCTCTCTCTCTTTCTCTCTCTATATATATATATAATCACACTGAAACATACAACTAGTCTGAAACCACACTGACATTCTGGGAAATGTAAAAAACTAAATGTCTAAATGTGTGACACATTATAATGTACAATAAGTATTTAAGATGCAATGACAGAGAATCTGGATGCAAGCCAAACTAAAACCTCATGAGCTTCCCAACGAGCACAACAGCTGATACATGTTAAGTGTTACATAATTTATGTTAATGATGATGTACTGTATATGAAGTTCTACAGGCTACAGAAATATATATTCTAGTCTTTTCATGGTCCCTGATGATGCCCCAGTATTTTCATCATAAGTGTAATTGATAGGCTTCCTCTTACCAGAGGCACTCAGGAGATTTCCAAAAATCCTTAATATGCCAACCCCTAAAATACAGCTTCATTCATATTTTATTCAAGCTAAAAGTTTAACCACTGCAAAATGTATAACTCTTCACCCTATTCAACTGAATTATTGATGTTACTTAACCCTGCAGAGGAAAACTCATCACATTGACCCTGCAACAATGTATAGCTGACTGTTATGCCCTTCACATCATAACCTGGTTTTCCAAGAACATTAAAATCAATACGTCAAGGTATTTTTAAACAAATGTTTAAACAAAGCCATCAGACATTTATCTTCACACTTGCAAGTCAGTAATGTATTGATATCCCTGTTTTAGAATATCAAAATCCTAAGCCTCAAGTATTAAATGTACTAGTTCAATTAGCCCGAGTCTCTTAAAGGAATAGTACGCACAAAAATGAAAATTTCCTAAACATATACTCACCATCAGGCCATCCAAGATGTAGATGAGTTTGTTTTTTCCTCAGAAAAGATTTAGAGAAATTTTGCATTACATCACTTGCTCATCAATGGATCCACTGAAGTGAATGGGTGCCGTCAGAATGAGAGTCCAAACATCTGATAAAAACATCACAATAATCCACGAGTAATCCACACCACTCCAGTCCATCAATTAACATCTTGTGAAGAGAAAAACTGCATGTTTGCAAGAAACAAATCCATCATTAAGGCATTTTTAACTTCACACCATTGCTTCCAGATAAAATATGAGTCCTCTATCAATAATATTGCTTTCTCCAGGGAAATTAGCCTTCCAGGAAAGGTTGGCTTAAAACTGACATTACAACCATGCAGCACTTCATTTACATATAACCAAAGCATAAAAATCTACTCTTACCTTAACTTTATTGATTTGCAAGCGAATCAACTCGTGCAACAAGATAATACCAGTATTGGGATTTTGATTCAAATGTACAGTCAATACTGTCTCAAAAGACACCACTTAAAATTATTTTAATATGCTTGTTATAATTTCTTGTTGCCACATCCCTTAACAGCTGTTAAATCTTACACTGAAGCATACATAATCCATCAGGTTCAATTGATGCATGGCAATACTTCATTACATTTTGTTTGTTGTTAGGCAACGCTCTGGAATACTCGATTCTGATTGGTCTATCGTGCCGTCCTGTGGGATGATGTTTTGTAGTCTGCTAATCTGGTAAAAACTGGAATGAACTACATGCATTCTGAACAGATTTTAAAACATTAGACATCAAACACTTGTGACTAAATGGTTAGAAAGAACAACTCTAACTCCGCAAACAAAAATGT
Source organism: Sinocyclocheilus rhinocerous (assembly GCF_001515625.1). NCBI lineage: Eukaryota > Metazoa > Chordata > Actinopteri > Cypriniformes > Cyprinidae > Sinocyclocheilus > Sinocyclocheilus rhinocerous. The sequence continues at coordinate 3,130,716 of NW_015641014.1, forward strand.
GCTCTAAGAAAGTTTTCCTAATGTCCCCAGTAGCAAAGTTATGAAAAGTTCTATCATGAAACTCTAGATGGCACAGGCCGATAAGGTTCTAACTCAATCTGATATTATCACATCATCATTCAGTTGATGCTATTTTCTATCAGCAGCCAGTGAGCTCACTGCTCAGAATTTTAGTGCTTGCTGTAGCAGTTGCAGAGTGCTTTAGAAACCCTCCTCCTTCCCCAGCTCCACTTGTATAGATCTGCTACAGGATAATTTCATGTATGCTATATATGGGGGTTATTTCATGTATGTTATATATGCAGCAGCAGTATGTCCTACATGCTAACAGCAGCATGTCTATGTTTGTATTGGCATTAGCAAGTCTCGGTACTTGCTCTGCCGCAGCAGTGTAGATTTATTTAGCTAAGACCAAAAACATTTACATTGCCATGTACATTACCATGTTAACTCTCTGAGAGTTGTCATGGCGTAAAAGTTCTAAATATTTTTTAAATGTTTAAAAGAAAATTTTTTTCTTATGTGAATGTTGCAAAATAATGTTTCATTATATAATTTTGCAAACATTATGGGAATGTTACTTAGACATTCTGAAAATCTGTACAAAAGTTGTGTAATGTATTCCAGCCTTAACTGAAACTGAACTACTTTCATGTCTCTTGTATAACTGTGGACTCGCACTCTCTCGTTTCATACAAATGCAACTGCTGTGTAGCCGTGTAATATGCGGGCTAATATACAGTCTGCCGGTCGACTGTACATTATAATTTTCGTAATGTATGTATGTGTCACAAGCTATATTTCTTTTGATCAAACCTGTAGTGGAAACATTTAAACAATTAAATGACCCCATGCAGCAGATAATGATTTACAGCCGTTCACCCTTGTGCGTCATCAGAGATTTGAGAAACTTCAAATGAGTGCACACTGAACAAAAAGAAAGGAAATACTCATTTATCCTTTCATTTCTGAAATGAAAGCTGTTTCACAGAATGCCCCCGGCCACGTGTTCACTCACCTTTGCTCCCACGCCAAAGTGATTCTGAAAAATGGACAGATATAGGGCTTTATATTTAGTTTGACGTTAATGGCTCAATAGGTTCTTGTTTTTCTCGTTTTCTTTGTCCTTGTCTTTTTTACTTTGTAGCTCTTGTTTTATAGTCCTGTTTTGACATATTTCATTGGCCTTAGCTAGTGAGGCAGAAAAGAATTCAACCTTGCAATTTCTTTTTTTCATATTTCTCTTTCTTCTCATTGTTATTTTTTTGTAAAACCTCTCTCTTGGTGTTGGTGGACTTGCTAACCAAGAGGACGTATGTAATGGAACTCCATTCATCCAGATAAAAAGAATGTTGTTTCCACAGCAACAGGAGCCCATTAGACAGACACAATATGAAGCATCATTCTCAGGGACATAAGATCTCTGACTAGTTCATTATTCCACACTTTGCGAGGAAAATTAACTTGCGCTTTCCATGTGAGACGTTGTCTGGCTATAATGACATTCAGTGTCTATAAAACTGTTTTATCATAATATGCTGAAGACATCATTACAGATAAGATTATTTAACTATGGTAATCATGAATGTGAGGTCTGTAGTATGCCTAATACCACCCAAACAAGGTCTAAATGGCTTCACCATGGTCCATTTTTGTGTACCTTCTTGTTCATCATCATTCAAAGTCAATGTGAAATCAAATCAGCCATATATACACTTTCTTGGTCCGATTATGAAAGAGCTGTCTTCACAATCTTTTATTAAAATGTAATCATTTTCTCCACCTCTGAAACGACTTTCCAGTTCGGCTGACATCACCAAGCCCCCTTATTTTTTAGGCCAGCCCCTCCCCTCCAACCACCTGTTATATGGAGGTCCCTCACAAAGGGATCATCAGCTGAACATCTTCCAACTGAAATAACCACTGTTGGCAGCAAAACACCAAAAACTTTATTCCTGTTCAAACAAATTATAGCTACAGGGATTAATAAAGACTTATTTTTGCAAATTTCCAATATTATGTTCTGATCTCAAAACACTTTCACTGTAGTGTATGATTTGTAAACTAATACATTTGCATCACATATAACCAAGCTACAACCAGCTCCATATATGTATGGCTTTTCTGATGAGGTAAACTTGCTTGGTAGCGCACCTGGTACAACCATGCACTTGTGATGCAGAGCGGTGAAACGCTTTTGTTAACACTATTGGTTAGGTTTAGGGTAGAGTTTAATGTAGGTAGGATGTTTTTTTTTTCAAAAGCTTTAATATTTTAGTGGCACTCAATGGACACTTCATTTCCAAACTGTCACAATACATTCAACAACCAACATGATAAAACATGGCCACACTGTAAAAAATGACTGTGAATTTAACGGTAAAAGACTGCAAAAATGCTACAGTAAAAACCTGTTAAATGGTTAACGGTAAATTCCCCTACTATATACGGTGAAAAACTGTATTGGACATTACATTTTTACGGTAGTTGTATTACAAAGGTACAAAACAGATTTCAGTACTTCAATAGGTTGGTATATTAACATTATATCAGTTAATGAAATTACGGTATTTAACTGTAAATTTAAGTTAAAACCGTAAAACCTAAAACATTGCTACCGTATCTTTTACGGTAAACCACAGCTGCCGGTTTTTTAACTGTAAATTTTACGGATTTTTTTTTACAGTGCAGATTTACGTTAATCTGTTTCAGATAAAACTGAAAAGAAACAGCGTAATATAACTGTGCAGCAAGGTCACCACATGTACGATTTTCTAGTGACTCTGGGTTCCTTTCTTCAAATATTACTGACCTCCTTGGTCGTGAAAATTGTTTCATGTTGACTTTAAGCATCATAAGCTAAGGATCATGTGATTGTGTAAAGTATAGCATCTGTAATTATTACTGTGAGGTGTGAATTCCATATGGGATGACAGTGACTGATACGTTATCTCTGCACAGATGACTAAACAAGCCATTTCATTTAAGTTACGGAAACTTAATCAGTCTCATTCAAATTAAAAGCATAACCATCTGCCCCTCATCCCCCTCCCACCCTCTTGAAAGTAATTACCTTACACTAACCGCTAGCAGTGTAATATGTTTTGATCTGTCCTCCAATTGTTTAATTTCATGCAAATATATTCTCCTCATGCTCACAATGGTTCTTGGTGCAGTACAAGGCAGACAAGCGCAGGATATCTGTACCAGTGCACAGTTAGATCTAACACAAAGCGCAGACAAGAAGTCATTTATTTGAATCAAAATGTATGAAGTTTCGTGTGTGATTCTGGTTAATGCAAAGACTGATGCGAAAACAACAACAAGCAAGCGGCACTAATTAACATTAGCTCTCATCTCTCTTTTTTTAAGTGAAAATACTTTTTCCTTTCCTAGTGTAATATGCTATGATAACTGTAAGTAAGTTGATTTCCTCAAGAAGTGTAAACAGTCTAACTGCGAAATTGCATATAGTGTCTGAGTAGGTACTACAGTTGATGAACTTACTTTATGACAGTTAATGTGTTCTGTGTAGTGTGAATGAAATTTAGATGTACTACATCTGCAATGTTGTCATTGTTATGTGACTTACAGCATCAGTCGTGCCACGTCACTGCCATTCACAGCTCCTCTCCCAAGGCCTCATGGGATATTAAATTATCCATCGGATGCGCACTTCTGAATTTTGGCAGAAGTAGTACAGAAGGTCATCCAGGTACTTTTTACCTAATGTTTTATGAATACTATGAATTTGTACGGACTACCATTTTTATATACTGTTTTTCACTTACTATATAGGGAAGTAGACATATTTGGGCTCAGAGTGTGTCTCTGTGGTGTTTTAAAAACATTTGTTTATTTGAAAATTCTGTCTAGCTCAGCATAGCAACACTAGCTCAACCAATGGCATGGGTTTGGGGGCAGGACTATCGGTCTATTTGACCAACAGCAGATGGGGGAATTCAGGACACCTGTTTGAAAACAGTTGGAGCCTCTAGTGCCACAGAAATTACAAACTTCACATTTAAGGGAAAAAAGGTCACGGAATGCCAGGAGAGACAAGGTAAGATCCAATTGCAGTTTAATGAAAGTAACAAATGATCAAAACAGAACAAAAACGTGGCACAAGGTAATCCAAAACATAGAGAACAGATAACACGAAGAACACAAAACAACTATGAACTCTGAAGACAAAATACAATCTAGCAGCAATGACAGACAGAGTGAGCATGGTATATATAGATGGGATAATGAGTAAATGATAAACAGGTGCTACTGATCAGAACAGAATTAACAAGCAAGGGACTATGGACAGAATTAATTAACACATAAAACATAGAAACAGGAGAGCGCCCTCCCTCGGCCAGTCCAGGGCACCACAACCAGACACTGTGACAA
>NW_015641014.1:3135668-3135912 GCF_001515625.1 Sinocyclocheilus rhinocerous
CCTCTACGGAGCGGATACCAGACGCTCCACAGGAAACATAAAAAGTTCAGGAGGGAGGTGGAACTGAGGCGGACCAGGGGGAGGGATGGCGGGCCAGGACCATGCCAAGGAAGGGGGTCAGGGAACAGAGGTAGCCCTGGGTCTAAGAGCGGAACCGGCAAGGTGGAAGGCCAAGGCGAGGCCGGCAGGACGAACCAGCAGGGCCCCAACCATACAGGAACCCCAGCAGATAGCCAGGACGGAG
>NW_015641014.1:3136023-3159147 GCF_001515625.1 Sinocyclocheilus rhinocerous
GAGCTCCCGGACTGGAGCGGGCTCTGGAGCGGGCTCTGTGAGCTCCCGGACTGGAGCGGGCTCTGTGACGACACCCGAGACCACCGGAGTCAGGTCCTCCAGGACCACCAGACTCGGGACCACTGGAATCGGGTCCTCCAGGACCACCTGACTCATGACCACTTGAGTCGGGTCCTCCAAGACCACCGGACTCGAATCAGACTCATAAACTTGAGCGGGCTCTGGCACAGATTTAAGGACTGGAGCAGGTTCCGGGAGAACTGGAGTGGACCTTGCTGTCCTCCTCCTTGACCCTCGCTTGCGTGACTGAGACACTGATGATTCGCTATCCACTGGAGCGGGCTCGGGCATCTCCGGGGGCACTGCAAGGGACTCAGACCGACATGACATTACCAAGTTGCGGTAACAGAGATACTCAATGAGACCCCAAAAGTCAAGAATCTTAAGCCCATCCATCTCCCGAGGAGGCACGGGGTTGTCTAAACAATCATTAAAAATCTTCTTTAACAGCAATGACAGACAGAGTGAGCATGGTATATATAGATGGGATAATGAGTAAATGATAAACAGGTGATCATGATCGGAAATAATAAACAGGTGCTACTGATCAGAACAGAATTAACAAGCAAGGGACTATGGGAAATGGAGTTTAACACATAAAACATAGAAACAGGAGAGCGCCCTCAAGTGGCCAGTCCAGGGCACCACAACCAGACACTGTGACAAAAAAGGCCAAGACTGATTTTATACCTCACATCTCCTTTTCATTCAAAGCAATGTTCCTCTTGGTTTTGGGGTTGCCTGAGTTGATCTCTTCATGGGGAACTGAAGCTCTGAGAACCTCCAGACAGAGTCAGTATCAAAAAACAGAATAAAAATCAAATTTCTCTCTGGTTATGGACCACATAGTAATAATTAACTCAATTTGGAAACATCTTTTACACTTAAGCATATGTTTCAGAAATGATGTAACATCAGGATGGCACATGATTCACTGAATTTATATTCCCTAGAAATTGTTATGTGTGTTTTTTTTCTGGTTGAAGAAATATACAGTGCTCTAACAATTCATATATGGTCCATTATAGAGCGATTGTCATATAAGAACATATCAAACTTTAAAACAGCTTCCATTTGTCTTACCTTAGGCGAGAATTGACCATAGTCCATAGCGCTCAAGGGTTTGAAAGGTCCATGGGTCTTAATTTCTCTTCCAATTCTTCTGAGTGCTTTGTGGTAAAAGGTTACACAGGTTTGTATGACGGATAGAGAAGCACAAAAAGTTACTTCAAGGCCAAGGTCTGCAAAAAGATGACAATATGAATACTCATCAGTCTTAAAATGCAAAAGTCATCAGTTGTACAAGAAAAAAATTTGTGCAAGATTTATCTGAACTGAAGTTCTTAACATAATTATTTGAAACATTCTGGAAGCCTGCATCAGCAATAAAGCTATAAAGATAAATGATGTGTCATATAGAATGATGTTCACATAATCAAAACTAGGCAACAGTTTCAAACAAATATTAGGATTCATTAGCATTCGGAAACACCATGGAGAGTTGTGTACGGAATATACAATACATACAAGTTAATAAGTTCTGTATGAGTGAATCTAATACTTGTGCCGCAATAATGATGATAAAATCTGTCCAAGTCTTTCAATGAAAAGAAAAGACACATCATCATCTCACACTTTCTGCATTCTGCATAAGCCCACATAACAGGTTAGAGTATTCACACTGAACATTTGAGCAGTGTGGTGCTGCTTCCTAGAACATTCTCAGAAGTTGACAATGAATGTGTTTAAAATGAACCATAAACCATATGGTATGTTATGTAAAACAAACCCGCCATGGCGCGAGCGAAACTGGCTTTTAAAGGGGATGGGAGATGAGACTCTGATTGGTTTATTGCATGTTACGCCCAAAAAACACCCATTACTCATTAAGAGAATAGGGACAACCCGTTTAGACCATGCGCCGGGCGCGCCGACAGTTTCCCCGTCATTAAACTAGCAAAAGTGGATTCGGACACGACCTAAGTGCACCTGCGCCGTGCGCTTTAGACCATGTGCTTACATTGTTAAAATAGGGCCCATAATTGTAATTGTTTCTTCACTGCCTAACAAAATTGTAACATAAAAAAAAAATAGATTGCAGGGTTAAAAAGGTTTTCACTTTGAAGACCATGCTACGCCTTAAGAAAGAAATTGTGCCTTTACATTTGATTCAATATGGCGTCCATAAAAAATGATTTAAAGGCACAATATGTAATCTTTTGCCACTAGAGGGCGCGTATTCAAAACAAACAAAGAAACAAAGGCGTAGTTAGATGACGCTGTGACTGAGTGTGGAATCATGGGAGTTGTCGTCTTCATCCCCACAGCCGAAGCAATCCGATGGGACTCAGGCAGAAATCATGTTCATGGATGAGCTAATGTATTAAAGATTTATTAACGTCGTAGTATGAAGCAGGGTGAGGCTGAAAGCCGTCTAAGCGAAACAAGGCCGCTGAACGAATGCGACACACTGCTTTTATTATGCCACAGTCGTCTGCTCCTTCCGGAAAGCAGCGGAAGTAAGCAGCGCTAAAATCTACAACTGTACACGAAGTTCAAGTATTAACTAAAGTTCAATTAATACTCAAATCTGATTGGTCAGATGCTGATTGGACCTTGTGATTGGTTGGAATAGTTGCTGAGTGAGGATTTCCTGCCCTAGCTGAGCTGTTGTTCAAATGAGACATTTATAAACAACAACATCCAATGTTCTTTCCAATATTGTCTCATTTGTGTCTTTTTCATAATAAATTAGGAGGAACATCTAAGAAAGGCTAAATTAAACAATCGAGATCTCCATTATGTCTATATAAATGAGCAATAAAGATTCTTCTGTGTCCATTTAGACACAATGCTTGTTTGGACGTACAAAAATGTGCAGAAATGACATAAATTGCTATTTATACAGAAATATTGGGATTTGTTTCCTGTGTGAATTCAGGATGTTGTGGCATGAAGGAAGAAATTATCACTTCAATCTATTTCATGACATTCCCTGCTGCCAGTTTCACGTGTACCTCCCCAGCTGTCCTCTCCTCGACGCACACATCCTGCTCTCTTGAAGCCCAGCTGTTTGTCCAATTTGTCTCCCTCTCTGCCACTGTTTTGGGCCTCGTTACCCTCTCGTCTGGCAGGAAGTGAGCATGATTTTGAAAGATTATCCAACCTGATGCTGTTCCTGAGATCCTCCTGTGATCACAGACATGACAAGAATGAAAAATGTAACTGCGGTTTTTGACCAGCTCTAATTACCAGTGAAGAAACACAGTTTAAGAGAAGAACAAAACTTCTTTTTTTTAATTTTTGCTAACATGAACAGTATAGATTTTAGCACACTGCTATAAGGTTGCTAACGTGTTCAGTGTAGATTTTAGCATGTGGCTATGCAGTGACTAATGTGTTCAATGTCGATTTTAGCATTAAAACTTTGCTCTGAGTTTGCTAATGTGTTTGGAGTAGATTTTAGCAAAGTCCCTTTTAAGGAAAGTCTGTTCACTCGGTCAGCTATTTCGGGCATCCAAGATCAAGTCCTATCTAAATGAATGGGGCAATCCTGAAATCTCAAAAACTGCTTGCTGAACTCACAATTAAATTACATATTTCAAATCAGCAATAAAATCTGGAATTAACTGCCCTATGAATGTTGTTTCATATTAAGCTTATTTTTAATGCTAGACCAGCCACTGCGCATGTGCAGTCATAAGCACCAGTCTCTATTCTATTGGAACCGGAGCTTCTAATGGCTGTTGTAGTGACTCAATTACTTTACCAATCAGCGATCGGCTGTTTTATTCAGAAGGCGGGGCTATTCCGCCATATTGTGCGTAGCAGTTTCTCCCATTCATAAGTAATATGAGTGAACTGTCTTTGTATATCTATAGTCTTTGATTTTAGCATGTTATTAAGAGGTTGCTAATGTTTTCAGTGTAGATTTAGCATGTGGGGTTATACTTTATTTTAAGGTGTCCTTATTACAGTGTAATTATACATTTAAATCAAGTCAAGTCAAGTCACCATTATTTATATAGCGTTTTTTACAATGCAGATTGTGTCAAAACAGCTTTACATTATTAAACAGGGAATTAGTGTGTCAAAATAGTGTGCCGTTCTCCTCTGGCCAGACGAAACCAGCAATTTAATTCCAGACTGCAGCAAAGTCAGATTGTGCAGAGGACTAATCTGGTTCCTGTGGTCTTGTCCCGATGGCCGTCAAGGTGACGAGGCCTTCAGAGGGGATCTGTCTCTGGGGATCATCTAGCTGACATGGTCACCGCTGTACTGAGTAATAGGCTATTAAAGGGGTCATATGATGCGATTTCAATTTTTCCTTTCTCTTTGGAGTGTTACAAGCTCTTGGTGCATAAAGAAGATCTGTAAAGTTGCAAAGACTAAAGTCTCAAATCCAAAGAGATATTCTTTATAAAAGTTAAGAGTCAACCACACCTACCTAAAACGTGTTACAGTGTTTATTATACTTAAAAAAGGCTGCAAGTTGACTCAACTTAAAACATCCAATGCAGCCACTTGCCTCACTTTTTATAAGTTAGATCTAGGTATTACTTTTTACAGTGTAGCCTATTTAACTTTTCCTCTCCATCGGCGAATGATGATCCTGAAAGAAAACGCGCTCAATGTCTGTTTGCTATACAAATGCTACTTTCATGCATCTGATTATCAGATAAACCTGGCGCTCTTATTTCAAGGTTGTTGTTAACAGTTATTTTACAGGTTATTTTAACAGTTTCCTTCGTACATTCGGTTCAACAACATTGTTAAAACACATTTATCATTCAATGGAACTGTGCGTATGCTTTTAGACACTTACATTTTTGCTCCGTCCATGCAATAAATACGCAGCTTTCGACTGGTAATGTCGTCGGTAAGATGCCGAGAGCCATTGGAAACACTACAGAAAAGTAAAACTACTTCACTTTAGCATTACTGGCCACGAGTACTAAGGAGAGATCACACATCAGCTGCTCAAAAAATGTGTCAGTGAGACGAACGGAGCACGAGCGCAATCACAGTCACAGGCGGTAAATAGTGGAGCGCGTGAAGGAGAGATGCGAGGGCACGAACACTGTTCAAGATCTCCATTAATTCGTGCTTGTAGTAATTTAATGTGTATATATTTTGAAAGCATTGAATCGCTATAGAAATGGTCCATGGCCATAGTGGCCAAGTCTGGGACCTTAAACAAGGCCACGAAGGCCCATCGGCCATGGCCTCCTGAATGGCCGGCACCTCCTAGTCTCACAGAGCTGCTAGCGCCTCCATGTCCTTCTGAATGGCCAGCACCTCCTAGTCTCCCTGAGCTGCCAGCGCCTCCATGGCCTCCTGAATGGCCAATGCCTCCCTGGTCGCCTGCACTACTGGCACCGTCCTGGAGGTACCCTAACCTGCAAGCACCGCCCTATCCTGCCATAACTCCAGGATGCCTGCCCTCTCTCCCCGGTTTGAATTGCCTTTTTTTTTCGGCGCGAGGACACTCTTTCCCCAGAGGGGGCGATCTGTCATGTGTTCATTGTGTCTTCCTGTGTTGCTTGATTTGTGTTATTCGGTTCACCTGTGTCTAGTTAATTATCTCGTTGGTCTCCCTTCATTTAAGCCCTGTGTTCTCCGGAGTTCCTCTTGTCCTGTATTAGTTTGAGTTTAGATGTTTGTGATTGTCCTATCTCCTGGTTATTCTTCTGAGTTTCAGTTTGAATTAAAGACTTGTGCGCTTCTCTACAGCCACTTACCGTAACAGTGGGGTAGGTTGTAACAACGGAACTCTTTGTATTTGACATTAACTCACATAATCTGTGATTATGCAGTACACGTCCAAGTGAGTTTTCTTTGTAGTAGACCAATGTGGCTACCATATTTCAAAGTTTGAGAGATCTAGCACAAACAACCACTTACTGATTTACTGATGCTCAAATAAAAAGTGTTACTTTCATCCCTGGTCTCCCCCTACAAGTAAAAGTACAGCTTTAAAAATCTATTCAAAAAAAGTACAAGTACCCGAAGAAAAAAAAACGACTTAACGTGAGTAATTGTAATTCGTTACCTCCCCCACTGCTCATCTGCAATATGTCTATAGGACGTTTCTTATCAGAAGTCAAAAAGACGTCTATTAGATGTCTTTAAGATGTTTATGATTTAGAATGTATGTAAAACTGACATCTTACAGATGCCTGTCAGATGAAGCAATCTTTAACAGAAATCTTGCAGACATACGTCTGCTATCTGGGTTAAAACTTGCATTCTTTCTTTTCCAGTAAAACAAACAAAAAATATTGATGACTCATCCAGCACTCAGAGGCACATCAGCAAATCAATATATCTCACCCCAACATCCTGTTTCAATAGGAAATATATCAACACAGTAAAAACCTGGCTTGTCAAGCCATTCCATGCAATCTTTGATAGCTATCCCAAACCTGCACCATCTGATCGCTTTCATCCTCAACAGCTTATCAGAGCAGTTCTGTCCCTCTACCAAGAACTGAGCTTCACACTCGCAACGCAGACAGATAAACAAGGTGTCGTTCGAGCCGCCACATGCCAACTCCCTGTCTTTAGAGGACAATTTGTTATGCATCTCTACCATTCAGGAGAGAATAAATACTTCATGGAAGCAAAGCCTGATGATCGGGGGTGTGTTCAATGGTAAATAAAACAAGTGAGGCACGACTGCATACAAACATGGCCATCTGTTGTTTATCACATGCACAGCTTTTGGCAAACAATGCCTAACATCCACATGTATTGTTCAGTTGCATCAATGTCAGTATGCACTAATGCACCATACAGCAGTATAGATCAGCAATCAGTTCTCCACTGAAAGGAACACCTCAAGGGAAATGTTTTGAATTGTTGCTTTGTGCTTATCTGAACTTGGCTTTGTGTAATCACTAGTGATTGGATGGTGACAGATGCGTTTAGTGAGATGCTGTTTTATTTAATGCGTTAATTAGGAACATAAGGACAAGATGGTCTTATCATGCCACATTCGTATATCATGATCTTTCATTTTATGTATTTATGTAGTGTAGCATGAACTGTCTGCCAGTAAGTACACATGCTTTGCTCATTAGTGGTTTTTGCTAAGGCAAGCCCTTGGGATTGGGGATTTGAACAAATCTCTTACTTTAGAGTATTACATTTTTGCCCACACCATTGCCATGTCTGATACCTCAAACCGTGTAGCTTGTTTAGGAAAGGTCTGCTATTATATAATCAAATTTAACCCCTTTTCTGTGCTGAAAATCCTTTACCTTATTTGACATTCCTGTTCAAAAATGAAGGGCCTTTTAAAATGGTTTGTAAATCTTGTATAATGCTATATTATCACCAAATCTTGGAATCATTTTTTTTTTTTTTGTCAGCTTGTTTTCTTTCAGTTAGCACAGGTTTTGTATTTTGTTTTGGAATTGATTGGTCATAGGCCTCATTGATCTCAACTTATGCACTTTGTTTTTGAGTGAATAAAAGCATTATTTGTGAATAGTTTTGAAGTGCATAAGCTCAAATCAATGAGGCATATGATCAATCAGTTTAGAAATACAAAACCTGTGCTAATTGAAAGAAAACAAGTTGATAAAAGACTGAATCCAGTATTTGGTAATAATATTGCATAATAAGAAATTTATAAGCCATTTTTTGTTTGCTGGTCATTTTTGACTGGAACACCGCACGTGTAACAAGATGGAGGGAAAATCCTCAAAAAAGTACACAAATTCTTGTTTTTAAGTCCAATTAAATATCATTAATTAGCATTTTCGGGAAAAAGAAAATGCTCAACATGTCCGCAACAAAACATGAGGGTTAAAAAGACGAAAAGAAAAGAAGACAAAAGAAGATCATTTGAAGAAAGTGTTTGAACTGTTTTTGTCCATAAAATGGAAGTCAATGGGGTTCAAAACAAACTGATTTTGAACTTAACTGAATGGATGAAAAAAAAAAGACATTTTTCAAAACATCATTTTTTTTGTGTTCGACAGAAAAAAGTCAGGTGTGAAAGGACATGAGGTTGAGTTAATGACAACATAATCTTTGTTTTCCAATGAACTATCCTTTTTAAAAGACATTCACTGAAAGCCAAAAATCTCCAATTTCATGGGCTCTTTAATTTTGAAATGAATCCCAAACATTAGATATTCGTAACTTCTTGTGACCAAATAACTTCCTGACCAACTTTCTGCACTTGACTGCATGTTGCAAATTCAAAAATAAATCCTATGTACTAGCTTGGATTTTGGAAAACCAACTTGCCTTTGAATAGCTACTAAACCCCCTGAAGGTTTGGTATAATGTGTTCACTGACTGCAAGGACAAAGTTGGCTCAGAATATTTGCTGTGCAACCTTAAAAAGTGTAAAAGAGTCTATGTTGCAGACACAACAAGGCCTTTGTGTTTACTGTTGCAGGCCCTCAGTGCACACCTGCTTTTGTCTTTACGTGTGCGAACAAAGTATAGATCACAACCTCACTGTCTTAACATAGATGGCACCACTGGGTTAAGGTCTAAGTAGTTAGCATGGCCCTGTTATTCCCTGCTGCTCGTAACTTCACCATCTGGCTGCAAAGAAATTTTTTTTCCATTAACCATTAAAAAAAACAAGCCAAAATATATTTTTTAAAATGCACCTTGATTCAATTGTGGGGAAAAAGTACAAAGGCTCCAACCGACCACCAAATTGTTTTGTCTTTTCAGTACATGATCATTGGCATTCAGTTCTCATTGGCACTTCTTGGCTTTGCGTCTTATGCAACCTCTTGAAATAATCATCACAGCAATTGACCACATACAAACCCAGCATCTGCCATGAAAATAATTCCAACTGAAAATGTGTGAGTCTCCAACAAAAGAGGTCCTGATCTCCCAAATTTAAAAAGAAAGCTAAACTGAAGCCATACAAAAGAGTTCGAAAGCAGAGGAAAGTGAAAAATGACCTAGTTCTACCATAAACCAGGTCCACTTGCTGCATCAGCTTCTTATGCATATCCTAGATTGCATATCCAAAGTCTCCTGCTTTTCCATTTATGGATCAGTAGTGTGTTTATACACATCAAAGCGAGATACAAACACCTCAGGTGTGAAGCTGAAGCAAATATGTCACAGAGTAAAAAAAAAATGAACATGCAAATATTTCTACCTCTGCTGATCTTATCCTAGCAGGGAGCTGGTATTGGTCATTACATCTATAGGGTCTTCAAAGGCTGAGTGTTCATTTCATCCTTCAGCAGGGTGCTTTTATGTCCAACCTCCTTCAGTTCAAAACCTCCCCAAACGTAGTAAGACTTGTGCTTTGATTAAAAGAAACTCTACTGACTGAAAATAGAGGTAAGGCGATCAAGATGTATGCTGTCAGTGGGACTGAACAAGAAAAGTGGACCAAGTCAAGTTCACTAACAAGTAAAGAACAGAGTAGACTGTGCTATTGATGTAGAAAACCAGGGAGTTTAGGTATATTATAGTCCATTTTTTTCATTAGCTGCAGGCAATCAAAAGTTAGGAATAATTAAGTTTTTTAATGGTCTTGAAAGTGGTTTTTCATGCTCAACAAAGCTGCATTTATTTAATTAAAAATACAATAAAAACAGTAATATCGCAAAATATTATTACAATTAGTAAATATTATAAAAAATGGTTACAATTAAAGCAACCATTACTCCAGTCTTGTGTGACATGATCCTTCAGAAATAATTCTAAAATGCTGATTTGCAGCTTCATTATTATTAATTATTATTATTAGTATTCTGATTATTAATAATGTTTTTTATTTTTATTATCAATATTAAAAACAGTGTTTGCTGATTAATATTTTTGTGATACATTTAAAGATTTTTGACGAATAGAAAGTTCACACAAACAGCATGTATTTAAAATAAAAATTTGTTTAAATAATCTTTTGTAAATGTCTTTACAGGCACATTTGATCAAATTAATGTGTCCTTGCAGAACAAAATGAAATTTGTAATAATTCAATAATTCTTAAAAAAACGTATACACTATATAATTCTTATTAGAAAAATGTACTGGCCCAATAGTTTTGAATGGTATATGAAATATAAAAATATAGGCAATATATTTTCATTTTCTGGTATGGTGCATAAATAAAATATTATAAACCATGTTTTTTAACAGATCTTTGTTCGTTATGTGATTGGACTGTCAAAAAATTTATTAAAAAATGTAAAATTATCATCTTAATTTCCAAAATGATACCTGGATAGCCTCACTGCATATAATGCCTATAAACTATATAGGCCTACTATTAAAAAAAAATCAGTAGGCTATACAGTTTATACTACACCGTATTCAATAACTATATAGTATTCTGAATATTCAGCTACTTTTCCATTCTGATCTATTGCCGGAGTTCATCACAGTGCATTCTGGGATTACCTTCTCCACAAAGAATACATGTGAGCTGTGTTAAATGTGGCTGATATAAGGTATCTTAGAAGGCAGCATAATTAAGTTGCCCACCTTTTGAAACAGCCTTTGTGTCAAAATCCTGCCTACAGAGGCAGCTCATTTGGTTCTGGAACTGAGCTCATGACTTTAAGGAGGTAGCCAGTAATAGTAGACTAAAACAAACTTCTTATACGATTGTGCAAACTCAGCAGTGATGGCCTACAGCTATGATATAATCCTGATCTCCCCGGTCTGCAAGTTGCACAGCGTGAGATAAAAAGATAGCTATGCTGCTTTGTTATTCATATCACCTCACTCTGTTTCCAGTAGACACATGGGACAACTATTCTGTTCCCACCAAAACGCCATGTGCATTGGGCTGCATACAGCTAAAGGAAGAGAAGAGAGTGTGCTTTTCTGCATTTCTCAGAGCACAAGGTAGAGCCTGAAACCAAAATGCAAAGAAAGTGAGTTTTGAAAGGGACTCTTGAGGGAACGCTTTGAAATATTGCTGAATAACAGTTACACTGCACAAATAAAGCCATATACTGCAATGCAAAAACAAACATTTTTGTAAAAAAGGAATATATTCATTTATTTTACTAATAAAATGGGAAAAATATTTATTTTAAATATTTTTAGTATTCATATGTAATAATAATAAATAACTATAATTTCATAAATTCAGCAGGTGTCATTTAAGTGCAAAAACTTCAGTCGTATAATTTATATTAAGTGTATACGTGTAAATGTACAAATATAATGTTTATAAAAATAATTTTTCAAAGTATTAAATAAAACAACTATTCCTGGAGTAAAAAATAAAATTCTACTTCAGTTTTTCCAAATTCCACATTTAATTTAGTGTGTTATTTGTATCTATTTGTGAAATGTAGCAATTTCTGAGTAAAAATTGTTTCTAGACCAATTTTTCCCCCCAGTGTATGAGGGGAATTAACACTGCTTAATTCATGCTGTATGTGATGTACTTTGATCTGGCATCCAGAATGATGTTGACTAGAAATCCTTGCCAATTTCGAAATAGATGGGCCAGTGTGAGCCTAGATAGTAATGCTATAGCCCGCTCTTTAAGCCTGTAGTTACTCCTTATTGACAAAAGTTAACATCAACACTAGAGAAATCTGACAGCAAACAAAATTGCAGATGTTCACACGTTCACGAGAGTACAACATCGTATGCATGTGATGCTGCTGACACAGGAGCCGACATTCTGATGAGGAACACGCATGCGCTGCGCCTTGTACGGTAATTTTTTTACCCAGCCTTACTTATTTGAACCAGAATATACAGACGATGAACTTAGAGAGATGGACATTCTACGTCAGAATGCCGTCTCCTGGGTCAGCAGCAGCACACGCATGCGTCATGTTACTCTCCTGAACGTGTGGCGAAGACTGACGGAAGAGAAGAAATTGTTGAATGAAGTTGTTATTTTAGTTTTCTTTGCACACAAAAAGTATACTCATAGTTTCATAAAATTACGGTTGAACCACTGATGTCACATGGACAATTTTAACAATGTCCTTGCTACCTTTCTTGGTCTTGAACGTGGCAGTTGCGTTGCTGTCTATGCAGGGTCAGAAAGCTCTCAGATGTCATCAAAAATATCTTAATTGGTGTTTCGAAGATGAACGAAGGTCTTAAATCGTGTCCTAACTACACGCGACGCAATGCCGTGACACGCAATAAATCTGTTTACATGGTTTTAACATGGTATCTTTTCCATGTTAATGTTAATCTGCTAATCTTGAGTTTTTGTCCTAACTAGCCTCGATGGTGACACACAAAATTTCTATTTTAGAAATATTTCTGCAACGTCGCGGCTGGAACAACAACATACAAACTATATGGCAGTAGATAATCTCAGGTGATTATGTGCTTTATTGAAAGTTAAACGTGTCTAATGTGAGTTTGAATATAATTTTGCGTGACCTTATAGCCGTACTGAAAGCAACAATATATAGTTTACCTCAGATCTTGAAAATAAATTAAAGGAAACATGTACGTTAAAACTGTGAAGCAACGAGTGTATTCAATAACAAAGATGGTATCAGTCACTCAGTGTGTACATTTAATGACATTTGAATGTACATTTAATTAAGGTTTGATATTTATGAATTAGATTATAAACGTATCCATTTCGTTGCAAGTGCTGTTCGCTTCCAGGGAGAGAGCGCCCACACACGCTTTTGATTGGCTGTGATATTTGATTGATTCTGTTGCGTCGTGTTGTCGCATCACATCTGATGTGGACACCCAAATTGCTTGTCGCTGGAATCTTGTCGCATCACGTGTAGTTAGGACACGGTGTTACGGGTTTGGAACGACATGAGGGTAAGTAATTAATGACAGAATTTTAATTTTTGGGTGAACTATCCCTTTAAATTTGATCGACCAAGAGTCCTGCTATTCAGTCAAACAGCACTGAGAATTTCTACCTTTAGCCTACAAATTCCAGATTATTAATCAGTAACAGAGGTGTCCTACAGAGTGGTTCTACCATTTTGTCTTAACGGTGCATGCACAAACCCTATCGTTTGTGAATGAATGGTTGATTTCTTTTGTGTCCTGTAAAGAGACTAAATAGTTGTCACATGACAAAAGAAAGGTAAAACCATTTCTGTTTCATATAATTTATCTTTGGCAAGATAATGATGTCGTAATTATGAATATTATCAAAGATGGACTTACAGTAGGTGAATGTGTTCGAGTAATTTGACTAAAGGGGAAAGAAAAAACATATTAATTTAACTAAAATGACGGTAATGGTTTGAATAAAGATTAAAATTGGCCTGTATGGCTAAATGTGGTGCATTTATTGTGTGATGGACCTCGTGTTAATTAATATGCATTGTCATTTTCAATGTTTTGTTAATTTTGCTGAACAAGATTCAAAGATCCAAGTCTGTGGGCATTTTTCAGGGACTCCTGCAAGTTACATCGATTGCCAGTAGGTGGCAACAAATGACTAACTCAAACAGTTGGTTCTGATTCAATCAGTGAATGAGTAATTACAAATTATTCACTCAACTGACTCGTTCAAAACGCTGATTCATATCATGAAGGAAACATCACTGTGTTTTTCGGAGGTGCGTTAATTCTGGTTTGACTTCGTTTGAAACGATTTTCATTCACGCAGCAAAAAAGGACAAAGTAGCCTAATTGAGAATATTTTGTCTAAAATGTAAGTTGATCAATTTTTAAAGATGTATTAAATGAGATTGCTATTGCTTAAGTTCCTCTCATGTCATGATTATAAAGTGATACCGACTGCAGGCTCACACTTTGAAGAAGAGAACACTATGGGACTCTCTCACATGGGACCACTCAGCTCCCTGAAGTTGTTTGTTTATACATCTTGTCCTTGACAATTTTGCTCAACAGCAGGATTTGGAGCCTCTTCAGGTGATCCAGATCCAGGTGAGTGTCTAAATTATGTTTTGGCTCTCAGCTGTCTCTTTAAGCCTCAAATGACTCCTGACATTCTGCACAAAAACTTCAATCATCTTTCAATAAGTCATATATACATAAACATGCAGTAAATGTCTTTTTCAATTTCTTTACAAACGTATGAAAATGTTTGTTCTATCATACACTTTCATACATTTGCATACATACGCTATATACAAATATATTATTCATGAGATCACATTGCACATACAGTGATTCTAGTGAACAGGAAAGTTCATAGCGTCTGACCTGTCACTTTAGGACTAGTACATTCTTCCAATTAAAAAAATGAGTCCCTTGGCACAAACAGGCTGTTCTGAATACAAACCGTTATCTTAATTCAGCACATGGTTGGTTATTTCAGTCCTTGTCTCAATTATCACCTTGCAGAAAGTAATTAACTTCAAGCCAGTTGTTTGCACGTTCTTTTCATGGACTAGCTATCTTTTGCAAATCTCTGAGAGGAAACTCCCCAGCTCCGATCGGATCGATATAGCCGTGGCTTGTTTTGTAAAAACACATGCACATTCAAGAGGTTGTGACCAAGGTCATCTTAATCAATTAATTATCTATCCATCCCCCTGGCATGATCTTGAGATAGCATTTTCCTCACAGCCCTGTCAGAATCGATGAAGGCCTGGTAAGCAGCTTGTGGATGTCATGGTCTCAGCTCTCTGCAAAGGTTGCACCAGCCACTACATTTGTTATGCACTCAATGAGAAGTATCAGCTTCCAAATGGTGTGACGGATTGCTAGCTGCTTTAGTTAAAAACGTCAGAACTAAGTGAACATAAATTGATCATCTCTTCTTTGCTACCAGTGTTGGAGGTCATGCATCACAAGTAATGCGAGATACGCAATCAGATTACTTTTTTCAAGTAACTAGTAAAGTAATGCATTACGTTATAATTTTATATAACGTAAGAAAAAGAAAATTTACAAGTGTTTCAAGAGTTATTTTTTTACAAGAGTTACTTTTTCAAATAAGTAACGCCAGTTCATTTGTTTTTCCATTTATTAACTGACAGCTCTCCTGTCCCCATGTTGAAAGAAATCAGGAGTAAGTGCTGAGGTGCGCTGTGTAAACATGATGGTTATTGTAGTTCTAGACTAACTGTGAAAATGCATTTACTCATCTCACTTGCACAAAAACAGATTCAGTATTCCTCAAAATAAATAAAAATAGTTAAATGCAAATTCAGAATATGACGCGAACCTGCAAGATTAAACGTTTTAATCTCATTTTATTAACCAATGTATTTGCTGCTGCCCTTCAATGATTCAATTTAACCATACTAAGCAGCAAAAATGACTATTATTGTCAGGATTATGGACCTGTTTTGTTGTGTTTTCCCTCCCCATGTGCTCCGTGACACAGTTTCTCCCGTGCTTGATTATGTTCATGTCATCCAGTTGTGTCTTGTAATTACCCTCGTTACCCCATGTATTTAAATCACAGTCTGTGCGTTCTGTCTTTGTTGGGTCTACTATGTTATGTACGTGTGTCTTCAGTGTGGATTACCCCTGTTCTAGATTGCATTAAAGCCTGTCACTTTGATCCACGTCTCTGTGTCCGTTCCAATTATGTTAGTCGTGACAATTATGTTAATAAAAGGATTTTACATTTATCAAAAAGAGACCTTTTTATTTTAAAAACAAACAAACAAGCTCAGGCCAGATGAGAAAAAGCAACGCAAAAGTAACATAATGCATTACTTTTCATAAAAAGTAACACAAGTTACTTTTTAGGGAGCAACACAATATTGTAATGCATTACTTTAAAAGTAACTTTTCCCAAACACTGATTACTACTACTATTATAGATCCAAGAAACTAGTTTATCTTTTTAAATGGAACAGTTTATTAAACTTCTACAGAAAATCTTAAAGAAAAGTATAATTAAGTATCATATTAGTTACTTTTATGTCTCATATAGTATGATATAGGATAACATGGAGCTCAAACTTGAGGAGTAAAGAAAGCCCTAAGCTGAGGCCCAAACTGAGCAAAAATATAAGTTTGGTGCAGCTGCCAATATTTAAAATGATTTGATAGTACTTGAAATGCTCATCGATCAATCAATAAGGTCTTTATAACAGTATAATAGATTACTTAGAAAAAATGCATATTAATATCAGTTTTCACTCTATTTATCCTTATATTATGTCTTAGTAAGATATTTAAAATGCTTAGTATGATGCAATGTAATACAATGATGATTGGGAGATGAATAAATAAATGTTCCTCAAAAGCCTGATGTATCTTATTTGATATTCACATTTTAACATAATTTTTCTTAAACAAAAATTCACAATATATTTACATTACTAACAATATAAAAATTACTCTTTTGTTTGCTTTATATAAATCAGAAAACTTTCACAGCAGAAAGACATGTGAACCACAACCTGGGATGTCATTAGAAACTATACTGAAAGTATGATTTATTAGCAAAAAAAATTATAATTTATCAATCAGACTACAGAAAGTAAGTAGTAGATTGTGTACAACAGGTTTTTCAGCAAAGTTTTGAT
This sequence comes from Sinocyclocheilus rhinocerous, assembly GCF_001515625.1. Taxonomy (NCBI): domain Eukaryota; kingdom Metazoa; phylum Chordata; class Actinopteri; order Cypriniformes; family Cyprinidae; genus Sinocyclocheilus; species Sinocyclocheilus rhinocerous. The sequence goes on from NW_015641014.1 coordinate 3,152,496, forward strand.
CATATTGAAAATTTAGAGGCCTCAGAAGTTTGCATATCAAATAAATTACAGTAGACTTTTGGGTTGATGAAGAGAATTTAGCTAAAACTGTAAATATATTGTTAAATATTATGTATATATCTCTGTTTTAGTACAGCCACCATTTATTTATTTACTTATTTTTGACAACAAAGCTGAGACTTTATTTCTTCATTTATTGCTTAAAACTCAAAATTTGTTTCAAAATGATGAAGCAAGTCACATTTGGTTACTATGTTTCTCATGGGTAAGGCCTTATTTGGAAGTTTGCTCAACGAAGTTGCTTAAGTTAAACGCACTGCAAACGCCAATGAAGTACGACCACGCCACCTGTTCGGCGCGCTATGTTTGATTTATTTTGATTCTAAATTAGCATTTGTAGGTCATCAGGGGATTTTCTTTATGCCGACAAAATTTATAAAACCTCCAAACTGTCAGATTGGAAAATTGTTTTTTACATTTCGAGAATTGAAAATTACAAACAGATGCTTACTCTGTTACACAGGCTGAAGGATTTACATCAATAGCAATTCCCATTTGATAGACATTTTTCATCACTGAAATTGACAGGCCACCAAGAAACTCGACAACCTGGCATCTCAAGTCACAAACATTCAAGATAGATTAGGCTAGAGGTAATGAATCAGAAATTTCAAACAGTGTCAAATATTGAATAGCATAAAGCACAATGCCATCATAGGCAAGCTCAGTGCTGTTTTGCATCATTCTGACATGTAAAAGAAACCCATAGATGCTGACTGAATGTCTTGTGTTATTTAGAAAGCTCTCAGGCCATTTGTGTTTCTCACAATAGGTGCAGGTGGTACAGGTGGAGTCTATGGATATCCCTGGGGTTAAACAGAGGAGACAAAATAGAAACCCTACATGTTATCAAAAAAGAAAAAGAAAAAGAAATGTTTAATGATGCAGAAATGCTTGTATTATTGAGAGAAAATACTCCTTCCAGTGTCACTTTAGGTTTAAATAGCTCTTGTGGTTTGAGGTGACATGCTGGCAAGATATACAGTACATAAAAGATGACCTTCTCCAGTCAGAAACAAAGACTGAAACACTACAAAAAATAGTTTGGTTTCAATCCATTATTATCTTATGAATAGGTTATGCAAAAATTATTTTAAATTATATTTTACTGCTTTGATAAATAGTTTATGTATTGATATAGAGATATGCAAAAAGTATATATAATAATAATATACTACACACATACTGCACACACTGGTCAAGCTCATGCTAGTATGACCCGAATATTTTACATGTCGTGTAGGAAATTTGTCCACCCTGTTACACGACATTTTTACATTGCAGTGTGTAACAGGGTGGACCATAACAGAGTGGGTGTTTTAAGCTAATGAAGCCCATTACTAGGCTAGGAAAGAACAGCATGTCAACAGAAGATTAACATTTAGGAAGACTTTTAATAGATGTATAAAATATAAAAAAAGAAATAAACCAGGATTTTCATGTCCAGTATAAATTAATGAAACAGGTTGAACATCATGTTATGTTATGTAAGGTTATGTTTTATGCTATTAGGCAAGTCTCCTAAAAATGAGCAAAAGAGAGAAAGGTTTACGACTGATACTTTGTTCTTGGAGTTGCTTTCCTTCTAAGAAAATGATGTAACTTCTAGCAAGCATTTGTGATTTAGGGCATATGCTTAAGATTTTAAAAGGAAAGTAGCACCAATGTAACTGGATTTTGAGAGTCATAAACTAATTTAATGGTTTAATTATTTAAAAAAATATGTATCACAATATATTATGTATTTACTAATATTCAAAATGCTCAATTAGGTCGGCTCCGATAGCCTTGTGGGCATCGCGCCAACATACAGCACCATTGTGCTACGGGGGCATCCTGAGTTTGAATCCCGACTAAGGGACCTTTCCCGATCCCACCCCCCTCTCTCTCCCACTTCCTGTCAGTTCTCATCTGTCCTATCATAATAAAGGCAAAAATGCCAATAAAAAAATGCTGATTTTGGAATATGTAACCTATATTTCAAAGTGAAGTTGAGGGACATGGGATTGAGGACATGGCAATTTGTTTTAATTCTTAATTTCTAATCATTACGAATTTGTGCTAATGGGCTGTATATTCCCATATATTCAACCATGTGGCATTAAAGTTGATTAAAGGGATAGTTCACCCAAAAAGGAAAATTCTGTCATTAATTACTCACCCTCATGTCGTTCCAAACCCGTAAGACATCAGTTCATTTTCGGAACACAAATTAAGATATTTTTGATGCATTCCGAGAGCTCTCTGACCCTCCCATAGACAGCAAGGATCCTAACAAGGTCAGAAACATGGCAAGGAGATCGGTAAAATAATAAGCCAGGAGAATACTTTTTTGTCCACAAAAGAAAAAAAATGTACGACTTTATTCAACAATTCGTCTCCTCCGCGTCACCCTGGCACCATTTTGGAGAGTATCTACTGAACGTATACAGCGTATGCTGTTCTGTGCCAGGGTGACGCGGAGGAGATGAATTGTTGAATAAAGTCGTTTTTTTTTTCTTTTGCGCACAAAAAGTATTCTTCGATTCTACCGATCTCCTTGCTACGTTTCTGGACCTTGATCGTGTAAGGATCCTTGCTGTCTATGGGAGGGTCAGCGAGCTCACGGGATGCATCAAAAATATCTTAATTTGTGTTCCGAAGATGATCGAAGGTCTTATGGGTTTGGAACGACATGAGGGTGAGTAATTAATGACAGAATTTACCTTTTTGGGTGAACTAACCCTTTAACATTTTATGTAAAATATGCAGTGTTGCCTCACTGGGACATAAAGTCCACCAAACTGTAGGAATGACCCATTTGCTCATTTCCAAGTCAAAACACAAACACAAACAGCAACAGTAACATAACAATTATAACTGTCCAAAAAAATCATTGAAATTACACTTTCAATAGCACACTAGGTGGCTATTTTCTTGACATGCCTCATTACACAGTGATTTGAGGGAGCAATCATTCTTGAACTTGTAAGAATAAATTTATCTTTTTGTATACTGTATTTTTCCATACTTAATTGGCATGGAAATACCCAAAGCCAAGTTTACTCCCTGTGTATATTACTAAGAAAGAAAACAGCAGGAAATCTATAATTACAGTCTTAAAAAACTACCTTTGTGTTTGTTACATTTACATTTACTCATTTAGCAGACACTTTTATCCAAAGCGACTTACAAATGAGGACAATAGAAACGATCAAAACCAACAAAAGAGCAATAATATGCAAGTGCTATGACAAGTCTCGGTTAGCCGAACGCAGTACACGTAGCAAGGTGTTTTTTTGTTTGTTTTTATATAATAAATAAGAAGTAAACAAGTAGATAGAATAGAAAAAGTATAGTGTTAGAGGCCTTTTTTTGAAAACAAGCAATTAGAAAACGAATAGAGAGTGCAAGTGTTAAAGGTTCAAAAAAAGATGGAAGAGATGTGTGTTTAGCCTTTTCTTGAAGATGGCTAAGGATTGACCTGCTCGGATTTCTCTTATGAGTCAGTTTGTGTTAGTGAATCAAACACATACAGCTTACAATTTGTGCTGCACTTCCCTGTTGAAAAAACAGCATATGCTGGTTAGGTATGTCCCAAAGCATGGCAGCCGGTTTGAGCTGCTTCAAGCCGGTCCTTAGTTGGTCATGAGCTGGTTTAAGCCGGTCCTAAACTGTTCATAAGCTGGTTATGAGCTGGTCCTGAGCAGGAGCTAGTTGCTTAGGACCAGCTTAGGACCAGCACATGACCAGCTCAAACCAGCCTCCACGCTTCAAAACATACCCAACCAGCATATGCTGCTTTTTTCAAAAGGGTTAAGTCTTGTGAGGCTGATATCAGTTTCTGATTTGCTGTTCATATGACACTGTGTAGTTAAAGATGCATATAATATAGTTTTGTCAGTAATATTTTATATAAAATGAATAAATATATTAAATGTTTGCAATATCAAGCAACATAACAGACTGTTTTGTAGAGCTAGAATAATAACTGGAAGCAGATGACACTTTAAGTTACAAATGGCCGTACCTGCTCTTACGTTAAAAATAAGGTGGATAGTCAAGCAATTATACTGTAAATTGTAACAGCGAAAATGCATTTTAGGAAAAAAAGAAGCTGTACTCACTGTTTGTGCAGCTTTAAATGAGAAAATCAACGATTTTCATGGAACAAATAGTATAGCCTAGTGGGTGAGCAAAAGGTTGAACATTTCAGTCCCATTAGGGGGGATACATAACCTATCACCGTTGTGTGCTTGTGCAAGCCACTTAACCCTAGGTTGCTCCAGGGGGACAACATGGTGCCTGTTCTACAGTGATGTTGGGAAATTTGTGGAAACAAATTCCTCTGGTCTTGAATCTGTGCTGTGTGGCAATTTAGATTCTAAAAACTGCAAGGTTCATTTTGTCATGGCTATTTGAGATAAGTGAGTGCGCGTGCATGTTGGGAAACTGATAAACCCTACATTATTTGGCACCCTCTAAAACTCCAAAACTAAAGTTTAAAAGTTTTTAAAGTCATAACACATCAGCATTCTAAAGTGAGCCAGAATTTCAAAGGACATTTCTTTAGGACTCTAAGATAAAGCTGAAAAACTGATATCTAGCCATGACACTGTATTGAGAATCATTAATACAAGCATAGACAGTTCACTCCAGGCCGCCTTTAACGTCAGTCTACAGGGACTACACAGCAATAATTGCAGTCCTAACTCAAACAGGGAAGACAATATAGCCTGCATGTTTCGCCGTGTATTGTTTGCATCTTGTAGATGTGTGGACATATACAGTACATCTCATATTTGTAGTCATTTACACATAACTCAGTTGGAGGAAAAATGTATAGGGACATAGTAATATGCCCAAAAATGAAAATTGTCATTTACTCATTGCCATGTCATTCCAAACTTATGGCTTTATTTTTGTGGAAGACAAAAATAGATATTTAGCAGAATATTCACTTTGCTCTTTTCCATAAAGTAAAAAGTGAATGATGACCACGGGATACCTCCAATCATTTAGTCCACCTAAACTTTCACAATTGACTGACAAGCTCACATTCATCTGCCTCAACTTCTGAGTGCAATTCCCACAAATCCAATCCAATTCTAACCAACAACCAATGGATCGAACCACACCTACATTGTTTCCTTTTGCTGTCACTTCTTCTCAATTTCAAATCATTTTTCATTTCATTTTTTTGTTGTTGTTCCAAATGATTCACAAATTTGGAATTTCCATCCAGATTTGAAAAAACAAAACAATACAGCAATCATTCACAGAAGCATTTGAGGTCATTGGAACAACAAAAATTACATCTACAGCTTCTACAGCTCAGTTCACAATGAGACCATATGAGGTGCATGACACTCTGTGCCCTACATCAGTGACTTATGGTAGGGTGACCATACGTGCCATTTTCCCAGGACACGTCCTGGCCAGGATTTCTATATTGCCTAAAATATCTAGGTTTTGGCTTTGTTTGCGTGTGCAGACCGATCGGTGTATGACATCAAAGTACCATACAGACGGTTATGCTTTCGAAACGCTCTCGAGGTACTTTGATGTCAAACACTGATCGGTCTGAGCCACACTGCTTTTAAGTCGAACACACCTAATATGTACGCGTAAATTGCATCGCTTTGACCGTAGATCCCACCTTTTCACACGCCATGGTTGGTCCATTATGTACAATGCTTGCATGTTATTGGTCAAACTACTTTTCGATCATTACCTTCAGCAAGCATGAAAACAGGAAAACAAAGCCAAAACAAATCCTGGCCAGGACGCGTCCTGGGAAAATGGCACATATGGTCACCCTACTTATGGTCCAATTAGTATCTTAAGGCCTTGACAGGAATGAATTCTTGGGAAAGTACAAAAATATATGGCCCAGGTGAAAGTGTAGACCACGTCTCCCGAGCATAATGATGATATACAGCTCACAATGGAAATAAATATGACAGCCCATCATTGTGTCACTTTCATTCAAAACACCCTTTGGTAACACAACTGGAAATGCTAGCTCACGTTAGCGTTGTCTATCTTATAAGGCATGATCCTTCTCACCTGCCAATACACAGTTGTAGTAAATCAGCTCAAAAGGGAAATATTTATGACTAATTATAACTGGTTATGATTAATAATAAATATTTAGATTAGATCTTAGAATTAACTGTAGCAGAATCGATATTACAGTTATTTGATCTTAATTCCCATGGAGTTTAATTTAGCATGATGCTAAGTTAATAATGTGACAGTCTAATAAGTGCAAACAATACGATAAAACTTTTAGTTATTTAAAAACCGTAACATTTTATTAATACTTTTTAGCATTAAATGAAATGTAAGCATATTTATAATCAATATTTTTTACAAATTCTGTCTGCCATCTTGGATTTTTCACTGAGCTCATCATAATTGTCATTTTGCTTTATCTGCAAAAAATTCATGCAGTGCTGCCCAAAATGAAACGTCTAAACGTTTTTGCACCTAGGATGCCTTACAATACTATCTAGGTATACAGAGCACAAGTTTTTGGACTAGAGCTACAGATCCTATTTTGTCAATGTCAGATTATAGTGTGAAGACACACACACACACACACACACAC